>NW_017677430.1:9050-30571 GCF_001879085.1 Nicotiana attenuata
GATTTCTCAAAGTTTCTTTCAAAAGTTTGCTTTCAAACCTTTCATCTTCTCCGACTTAGGGTTTCTCTGATTTTACATGCTCTACTGTGATTCTTATGTGTTTCTTCTGCTGTGTTTTCTTCTATCTTGCTCTTATGACTTCCCCTACTTTATTTTGCACGATTTTTCTTTTATTATGTTTTCATGAAGTTTTCTGGGAAATACATGTTTAAGGTCTCAGTCCCTTTGAGTTTTCTGAACTTATTTCGTTAGTATTCTTTTGCCTGACTTGCTTGTTTTCGTCTCTAGACTCCATTCATGGTAAAAACCCTAGAATTTGGGGGTTTCAATCGAGTTTGAGTCCACTTGTTACGTGCTTTGTGTGCTTCTCATCTCTAAACTTGCTTGGTTTCAAAACCCTAATCTCTGAGTTCCTGAAGTTGTTTCATGTTTGTTTCAACTTTGTTTCTCCATGTGGTTCTGACTTTTTGCTAAAATCTATGAGACCCTTTTACTTGACTCTTTAGCATGCTTCTGATTAGCCTATACGACTATCATGTTTCGCTAGCATTATTGTTTCTCTTTGTCATGATTTAACCTCACACGCCCGATGTTGTGCATTCTTTATATACACTGGTTGTCCCTCTAGAACTTTGGGACTGATTTCAGACTTCCTTGTGTAAGCATGATTGATTCTTTCCTTGTTTTATTTGAAAACTCTCTTTAACCTTTCGATTCCCTTATTTCTGACTTGGTTCATTAGTGATTTTGAATCCCTGATTCCCTGATTTACTATGTACTAATTGATTTACTTTGTTTTTGCCTTATTTACTTAACCGTGTGTTTCAAATTTTCTTTCCTTAATTAAAACCCCTATGTATTTACCCCTTATTTGTATGCTATGCACAATATGTTTACTTGATCTCCTTCCTTAAATAATTCCTGCCCTTTACCGTGAAAATTTGAACTCCTCAATCAAAGGATTTTCTGCTACTGATTGATTCTAATTGATACATGATTATTTTCTTACCTTTGTTCCCTGCCTGATTTCAAACTATAAATACGTGCTCCTTTCTTAACACACACACGACCAACACTCGAGTCTTTTTCTGAACTCAGACTCACACTCATAAGTATACTCTTGCTATTTGTATTGTGGCCTGTTACAAGATTTCTGCTCTCTTTGCTTTCTGAAACTGGTATGTCCTAGTTTTAATTCTAGCCCCAACCCCAATGTGTTTACTTACCAGTTCTTATGTCCATGTTCACTTTAATGTCTGAAGTATTTAATCTTTGTGTAATGTGTTCTGCCCATTTCTTGTAATGAATCCCATTCCTATATCCCCTTATGTGTTTTGAGCTATGGTTCAAAAATATGGCAATATAGCTGAAGTTATTGTCCATGGACATGAACTGGACCCTTTGGGTCCTAAGCTCTTTCAATTTCCCATCCCCATTCCCTTATTATGTGTATTGAGTTAAAGATTTGGCCTGACAGCATTCTAATTATTGCCCAGGCCATAGCTTGACCTTCAATAGGTCCTCACTCTCCAATGTTTGGCCAACAGGTTTGGTCAGGGGTGTGCCAGCCTACCTCATGGTTAGGCATGACCACCAGTCTGCCTTGACATTCCTTCCCCCCCTCTCTATTGCACTTACACGCATTCTTAGAATTTATTTTCTGCCCCTCTCTTGTGAGCCTTGCCTTGGGACCCCTGAGTTTCCTCTGAACTTGGACACTTGAGGGTTGGCTCTTCCACACTGCACTGTAACTCATTCTGATTAATATCTTGGGTGTAAGCACTGCCTGGGGTTCCTGAAACCCCTTGGATCTCTGAAACACCCTAGATAAGAGAAGGCCTTGGAAATCTGATCTTGGAGGTGGTTCAATCTCATATTATTAGACACTAAGTTTGAATTAGGCTGCTCGGATGTAGCTGATAGCTTCTGATGTACTTTTAATTTTAGTTTTCCTCTACTGGTCCGTAATAAATTGTATAAACTCATGGGGATTTAGTGAAAAAGGGAGGGGTTACTTTTATGCACAAAGGGTAGAAAATATGTCTATAGGATTTTATTTTTGATTTGTGCAACTTCACACGTAGAAAATATGTCTATAGGATTTAACATTCGTTTCCTGCAACTAAGCATATAGATATCCTGTCTATAGGGTTTGCTTCTAAATTTCTGCACTTTCATAGAAATCATGTTCACAACTTTATGCATCGGCATATAGAAATCATGCCTATAAGATTTCTGCACTTTCATATATAGAAATCATGCTCATAGGAATTCTGCACTGTCATATGTAGAAACCATGCCTATAAGAATTCTGTATATCATACAGATATCCTGCTCATAAGAATTCTGCATGTAGATACCATGCCTATAGGGGTTTGCATCTCTGCATATAATAGCATCATTAGGAAAACAGATAGGTTTAATAATAAAATGGCATATGTAGATATCTTGGTTTACAAGGCTTCCATTAGTATTTAAAAGGGTATCACATATAGAAAGCATGCCTATAGGGATTTCGAAACCAAAATTGTCTCACTTATTCAAAACAGTGTTGATTTTACTAAAACAAACGGCTTTTCTTTCTAAACCTACTCGCATGAACTCTGGTAAACATTTCCCAACCGATCTGCATTCTGGAACTCGTTTAGTTGTTAAACCACGTACCCTTTTTTCTGAAACCTTTTTTGTTACTCTGAAATTTTCTTTTAAAATCGGCTTGTGTTTTAAAATCAGTAGTTCTATCCAACACATAGACAAAAAAGGGTTTAACTAATCAACTGGATCAGTCTTAGACAACTGCATTCGAGTAAGCCTAATGCAGACTTCCTATCTAAAAATATGTGTTGAATCAGTCCGCTCATCGCTTTAATTTAATTTAAGACTAAACCAGTACGTGCAAGACATGCTAAACTCTATGGCTTTATCTGATTTTAGGAGGCTTATGTGAGCCCTACTTGTTTATTTGCTGTCCCCTTTACTTGCATTATGTGTTTTGATTGACGCCTTAGTATTTTGTCCTTTGAAAACTCTCCAAAAGGCCCCAAACCCCTCTCCCATTAGGACTAGTTAGTCCAAATGACTCCGGGACTGATAGGATTGGGACAGGTACTAGCATGCAATAAGTAACGAGACATTCCGCGCTTTAATACCTTAATGGGGTGGGAAGGGTAGATATGGATATGATGACCATGCGATAACACCACGTGTATAAACGGTTACCGGGTGTTGTGTGGGGTGATCCATATTATTTATAAACCTAGGACCCCCTTTCCCTTTACTTGTTTATGTTTATTTTCAGAATTGTTTAAACCATTTCCTCAAAATTTACCTTTCTTTATTTTTCTCCAAATTTTCAATTCACTTGCAACATTATGTGTCAATCCCCTTCTATTTGAGACCTCTATTTGTGTACTTGTTGTTTGCACTTAAAGTCACAATTGTAACATGGCCGGGAACCACACTAGTGGATCTTGAGGGGTGCCTAACACCTTCCCCTCGAGATAATTTCTAGCCCTTACCCAAACTCTGGTTCTTCATCTCTAACTCTTCCTTAAAGTATCCTAATGCACTATAATCATTAGGTGGTGACTCATCAATTCCAAAACCCAATTCCCAAACGGGAATAGAGTTGTCTTTTCCAAAAATATCGTAAACCCAATTTCGCGAGAAAAAGGGGGCGTCGACACCATGCATATACCCGGGGGTGATCCCACGTCACCCTATCTCATATAGGTCCGATAACACATTTTAACTGAAATAACACAATCTAGCTTAGCCCATAGATCATAGAACCACATTGCGCTTTCCGAAACCATACACAAGATCAGAACCTCACATCTCTATTCAGAATAAGCCCGAACCAGCTGTAATAACCCATACCTGCAACCTCAGGTGCAATTATATGATATACCATATAACTCAAATACTCGAAGCGATAACTTCTATTCACAGCAGTTGCACACAACACCCGAATACCGGTAGAAAACCTCTTATCAACTAAGGTCTTATTCCAACACTTCAATATATTGCTAATGTTAAATGAAACATGCAATAAACCGTAACCATCTCTCAGGTCAACCATTCATGAAGTCACTTCCCTTTTGGCTAATACCACAACGAACCTCGATATTATCCTTCCAACAAGTTGAAATCAAATCCGTTCGTATTTATTAATGACCCCAACGATCACCTCGAATCCAACACACCTCTCTGGTGACATGACACATTCATACAGGCCTAAGCCACAACTTACATAATTTGCGCACCAATAAGAAACGGTCTGAATATCCTCAAATCATGAAAATGACCCCAGACGAAAGAGTTGTACCTCAAGCTCATCAGTACCATCACAACACGAAGCTGAGACCCCGTCTCACATCATAGAAATAGAACACATGAATCTACCCCGAAAGGTCATATTTCCACGTAGCCCCGCTACCATGCGCGATCCCATCCAAACACTGTTACACATGAAACACCTCAAGTCACTATACTCAAAAATCGACAGCCACGCACAATTTGATGTCTGGAACCAAAGCAAATCATTACACCCACGATGCAACAAATAACATATGCCACGCAACCCGATAGGACACAACCGATACGTCGTTCACCAAGCATCGCTCAATTGCTCTTCCCGCTCGAATTCCACTAAGAGACCCCAATTGAACTGCACCATATGTGCCTATAACCAACAAATCCTAGCATCTCGCAACACAGAAAGGTAACTCATAGATCTCTCCATATTACTGATAAGCTCAACAACGGTCGAATCAATGCCTCCCTCCACAATGGCATTCGGAGCCAACCAAGCCGACTCAAGATAGAACACTCACTCACAAGACCCCAAATAAGAAAGGCAATCCTTCCCAGCCGTCCGCTAGGCCTTCGAAATATAAAAATCCCCAATAGGACATAATCCGGCGAACAACGCCACTCAATCCGTGGCATTTCCCGACATAGCCATTCGCGCCATCTTATCGCAATAGTCCAGAATAACACAACACGGAACAACCAGTCCACACCCCAATATCATATCCAAAACCTAACATACCAAGCAAAGAAAGATCCACTCGGGCCTCCAAATCTCGGTAGTCACTAAACAGTGGTGATACACACGATCTACAATCACAACATAGCCTGAATATGAGAACTTCCGTCTCCACGTCCATACGGCACATGAATCACCATATCCTATCCCAAATTTCACCGTCCGAATATATGCCACACCTCTAATACCCAATCATTCCACGTTAGATACTCTCAAATTCCCCTGTACCCCCAAACAAACCTGAATATCACCAGTCGATCTAAAAGAAGGTGCCGCAATACTACCAAAGTGCTATCAACTTAATCACATTACCCTTTTTCTGAAACCTATACTCTCGTCAAATCACTTCCAAATAATAATACCATTTCCTTAATTATCTGAGGCTGCCCGCTGCCTAAGAGTGTTATGAACTTCCTTTCAGAACTGAACTGAAACCTCATACACGCAAATCTCGATCCTCCACAACATACCGCATATGCCACACCATCCAAGGATAACAGGAAAACTTTTATCTCCCTTCCGAGCCACAGGCATCTACGCACTCAACTAGTGAAGAACTCCCATTGATCCCATCTAGAAGAAAATCATTACACATCCCATACCTCTCATATTCGTAGAAAATGCACCGCTCCAGCCACGGTAGAAATCAACAAGAACTCTCCCAATTCCGTTTGCACAATTTAAACTGCCAGGACTGAATCCTTCTAACTAGACCAAGCTAAGCAAGCCATCAAAGCCCATGAGCATTGGTTCAAAATACCTGTAAGAACCCATTACCTCGAACACATACGAAGAATTGATCATATCCTTACCATACCGATTCGGTCTACTATCAACCATTCCTTCTATCTGAATTTCCCTTCTAATTCATTTTCAACTTGATGCTCCCTCTTGCTGTAGTACCACAATCTCTCAATCCCAGGATCACTACACAAGACCCAAGCACAAGACCACACTGTCTAGGACCCATAAGCCGTTGAATACTCTCTCAAATATTATCAGAACATCACGCTTCCGAATACTTTAATCTGAAGAACTTCCTGCGAATCCGAATTCGTTACCTTTACTTTCCTGATACTGATACATAGGACCCCATAATTAACCTAGAAATATCACAAATCTGAACCTCTCTCAATGATAACACAGTTTCTAACCACACATGCAACATTAAAATACCCGATTGTTTTCCTACAGAATCTTGAACACATTGGAACCATTCTCGAAAGTCATTCACTCTTACTCAAACTGCAAATTACCTGACCTAATGAACAGAACCACCCGTGCCTCATTGGCACTCCGATATCGCAAAATGAAATCCTCATCCTAATACACCCAAGCAACTTACTGCTCTATGCACTGAGCATTCTCTACCAACAGCAACTTAAGACATCCTGTGATTTCCTTACCCTATGAAGCATAATACAACCTTCATCAACATCCTCGGTCTCAGTTCCCACAAGTCATAACTGATTCACCCGCATGCCTCAAACTGGAACCAGCATAGCACCTAACCGTGCAATCAACTACTCACAGCAGACTCCCCCACTTGGTTCGAAGCCATGGATCAAAAATTCCCTCAATAACTCATAACACTTTTACTCTGTTGATGCCACAATAACATAGTGAGATTAAACTCAAATCATTTATACATTGTGAAAACACAGATCATCCCGCAAACCTTCCTCGTCACTTCCAAGTTACATAGATACATCCCGCAGTACTAACATACTCATCACGTAGCTAACCAGCCGTGACTCCCACTAATAGGGACAATACCGAACATATAAGTTCAGAACACTTGCTCACACAATCAGCACCTCGGTGCTCAAGCCATAGGCAAAGATTCGGCCTCAAGTCCTCCAGACTGGCCCAACATCAAGCTCACGGAGATCACATCTCGCCCTTTGATCGGGGAATCACAAGCCATCAAGGCACATCTGATACTGAGCGCTCATGCGCGCATACGAACGCGTGGAAGGAATTTCAAGAGTTACTTTCCAAGCTGAATCAAGGACGCACGATAAGATTACAAGAAGGTGAAGTTTTCCTAAAGGTCCTGCAGCCTCTCGAGGATAAATACAGACGTCTCCATACCGATCCGCGAGACTCTACTAAACCTGCTCATGACTCGTGAGACCTAGTAACCTAGGCTCTGATACCAACTTGTCATGACCCAAACCCCGCACTGGTCGTGATGGCGCCTCTCGTGAAGACGAGGCCAACCAACTATCCCAACTCGTCTTTTCAAAAAAAAATAGCTAAACATAAATAAACAGCTTAAAAATGACTTAATAGTATTAATTAGCGGAAATACAACTCAACACAGCCCTAATCGGGGTGTCACAAGTCACGAGCATCTATAAGAATGTAATTACATTTACAAGTCTAGAAATACACTGAACAGGAAGAATGAATAACATAGAAAGAGACGGTGCTGCGAACGCTGGCAATCACCTCGCTAAACTACTACTGAAAGCAAGGAATGTCCTGAGCATGTGTACAAATTAGACAAGGCTCTCTATGGACTCAAGCAGGCTCCCAGAGCATGGTATGAACGATTGTCCAAATTCCTGCTTAAACATGGCTACAAAAGAGGTAAAATTGACAGTACTTTATTCTTGAGGGAAAAAGGTAAGGATCTTCTAGTGGTACAAAAATATGTTGATGACATAATCTTTGGGGCCACCAATGACGAACTAAGTAAGGATTTTGCCAAATTAATGGGGAGTGAGTTTGAAATGAGTATGATGGGTGAGCTTAACTTTTTCTTAGGCTTACAGATCAAACAAAGCCCAAATGGAACCATGATCCATCAGTAGAAATATACAAAGGAGCTGATCAGAAAGTTTAAAATGGATGAATCAAAGGAAATACACACCCCCATTGCAACTGCCACTAAATTAGACATAGATGAACCTGGTTCATCTGTTGATTAGAAGTTGTATAGGGGTATGATTGATTCACTTTTGTATCTTACTGCCAGACCTAACATAGTTTTCAGTGTAGGGCTTTGTGCTCGCTTACAATCTAATCCAAAGGAGTCTCACTGGACTGGTGTCAAGAGGATACTGAGATATTTGAAAGGCACTACTGATCTGTGTCTTTGGTACCCTGAAGGTAGTAATTTCAATCTAGTAGGGTATGCTGATGCTGATTATGCAGGTTTTCTTATGGATAGGAAAAACACCTCAGGTATGGCTCATTTTCTTGGTTCATGTCTTGTATCATGGCTGCTAAAAAGCAAAATTCAGTGGCTGTATCCACTGTTGAGGCTGAATATGTTGTCGCTGCCTCTTGTTGTGCTCAATTGCTACGGATTAAACAGCAGCTGATAGACTTTGGCATTGAAGTTGGTTGCATTCCTATATTCTGTGATAACACTAGTGCTATAAGTATGACAAAGAACCCTGTTCATCATAAGAGGACTAAGCACAAAGATGTTAGACACCACTTCTTAAGAGATAACTATGAGAAAGGATTGATCTCGATAGAATTTTGTGCTACTGATAAACAAATTGCTGACATCTTCACTAAAGCACTGAGTAGAAAAAACTTTGAGAGGAACAAGTTGGAATTAGGGATGATTAAGATCACCTAATAGATCCAGATCAGAATGCACAATGGAAAAAAAATGAAAAATTAAAAAAAAAAATTGGCTATTAACTCTGAACTTGTGTAAATATCTAGATTAATTCTTACTCAGCTTCATACTTTAATTAGTATACTCCTGTGACATGTGTTAATATGACTCACTGATCTCTTACAAAAAGTTTCTCTATTATGGTAATTTGAGGCATGTTCAAGAGAATTCTAAATGAATAACCTGGTTCATCAGTATGGGTTCATCTGAAAGCTAAGGTATGTTTTCTATACTCTACACAATTAGAAATATAAATATATAAATCATGAGCAGAAGTCCTACAATTGTTAAATTCCTAGAAAATTCTATCCGTTAGCTTTGAACCAGTTCCGTCTGCCTAGAACTCTAAACCGTAAAAATTGCCAAAATCTAGGAAAGATAAACCGATCATTCAAACCTGAAATTTCAGGTTGATTAGACCTCTAATTGACCATTGCTAAAACTGTCGTTACCTATTAAATGTGTATTTCTCTTTAAATACACATCATTCCTTCTGCCAACTCCATAATTCCAAACCGTCAAATTTTTGCACTCTCACTTGCCTTCTTCTTCTCCAAAATTCTAACTCCCTAATTCTCTCAAAACCTAGCGATCATGACTAACCCACAAGATAATCCTGGAACTCCTCCACAACCCACTCCATTTGATTCACCTCCCTCTCCTCCACCCAGCACTACTCCCAAACCCAGGCTGAGAAGGGTTAAAATACTTGCTCGAAAAACAGTAGCAACTGGAGCTCTCAGGAAGAAATTGAATGAGAAATTAAAGGCAAGCCAGGCCCCAGTCTCCGACTCCAACTCTGATTCCGAGTCATACAAATTTGCAAGTGAGGGGGAAGGACTTGGGTCTTCTGACTCTGAAAGGACTCAAGAATCTCCTTCTAAGTTAAGTCCCTTTGTGTCTGAAAATCTAGAAACTAGGTTTGTTCTAGTTGGACCCATTAGGGATATTGAATTACCTGAGTTACGAAGGAGTGGAGGTAAAAAGAATTCTGAAAAACAAAAAGAGAGAGAGGGTGCATGTGGTGAAGAGAGGGGAATGGGAAAAGAGTGGTTGATCATTCACCCAGTGCTGGGTTGTCTGTGCCTGCTATTTGTGGGGTTGAACAAGAATTTGTAGAAGAAAGTGGCAAGAAGTCAGGGGGAAGTGGTTCTGGTGAAGCTGCTGAAGGGTTGGTTAACTTAAGTTCACACAAAGATGAACATGGTTCATCAGTTGAAGAAACCCTAGCAGACCTGTTGAAAAAGGTTGGGGCGAGTTATGATCCAAGGAAAAGACGCTCTACCACACCTAAAGCCCCCAGTGCTCCCAAATCCTCTAAGAAAAGAAAGGCTTCCTCCCCAACACCTACTGCCTCTTCCTTGCCAAAGGGAAGAGCCACAAGAAGCATGGTGAAACAGAGTGAGGCTGATCTACAAAGGGCTTTAGCTGAAAGTAAGAAGAAGAGAATGGATAAAGGAAAGGGGAAGGAACCTCAGAATCCTCAGAGGCTGCTGAAGATGAGGAGATGGAACTGGTCCATCAAGAAAGGGTTACAACAGTGGAGGTTCCGACCCCCAAGCCCAAAAAGCCCAAGACTTCTTCCAAGAAGTCTTCCTCTGTGTCTGAGGCTGCTGAACCTTCACTAGCCAAGAGGACAAGGTCTGCAGTGAAAAACAAACAAGCAAAAATTTCTGAAGATGAGGAATGGAGTGGAGAAGAAGCAGAAGTTGATTCCGAGGGTGAACAAGACAAGCTTACCATGTTTGGCAAAAGAAAGATTTTAAAAGGTAGACTGCTGAAAGACCTGGTTGAACCAGGAATAATAAGATTGGTGGGTGCTTTAGCTGCTCAGGAATGGAAGGACATGTTCCTTCAGATGGATGGTAGGCTAGCTAGAAATGAGCTAATTGAGTTTATGGCAAATGCAGAGGTTAAGGATGGCAAGGTTAGTAGCCTGGTGAAAGGAGTGCAAGTGCATGTTGATGCAGAGAAACTGGGAGAGATCTTGGACATACCCTCTGAAGGGTTTGATGACTATGCAAGGCAAAGGTGGCCTTGCCTGGACTCCCTCCCTACTGCTCTTGCAATTACCAGGAGGTTTTGTGATTCTGAAGATATGAATGAAGCCAGGGCTGTGCAGAAAAGTGAAATGAGGCTTGAGCACAAGGTCTTGTTTGAATTTTTCAACAAGTGTTTATTGCCCAGAAGGGAGAAGACACATTGCCAATTACATGGATCTGGTTCTTATGGAGTGCCTGGAAAGTGGAAGGCAAATTAATTGGCCTGCCTTCATCATCAAGCTGCTGGACAGGGTCATCAATGGCTCCAAGGCTCATGCTACCCCTTATGGCTTTATTCTGACTACTGTGCTGGAAAGGTGCAATGTGCCTCTGAAGAAATGGGAAATGGCCTCGAGCAAGGATCACTTTGGCATTAATACTCTGCTTTCTTGTGACTATGTAGTCAATGCCATCCCAAATGAACCCGGTTCATCCCAGAAGACCCCCATCAACAGCAAAGTCAGGACTTTGGTTCAGGAATGTGCAGCCAAGGATGCTGAGATAGCTAGGCTCAAGGCTCGTGTGGCAGAGGTGGATCTGAGAGGGATGTTCTCAAAACTGAGCTTACCAAAGAAAAGGAGAAGTATGATGGAATTCTTCATAATATGCTGAATCTTCTCCAAGCCCAAAACCAACCCTCTAGCTCCCCCAGGCCTTAGGACTCCTAGCTTTTGTCTCCTGAACTTGTTCAGTACCTCAGTGACCCAGATTAGGGAGTTTTCTATCTTTTGTTTTTTGCTCATGGTTTGAATGTTTTTCTTTCTTTTTGTGGATTGTGGTGGCAACATATCTCTGTCAATGATAACTATTGTTTTGCTCTTGTTCAATGTTAATCTGTCCTTGATTTTTAAATATGTTTGCTTGATTACTGAGGATTAAACCAGTATTGCACTTGCAGTTGCCCCAGTGGCCATGAGTGCTTATTAATATATGGGACTCACACTTTGTATGCAATTTTTCGATGATGCCAAAAGAGGGAAGAGATATTGTGCTTTACACATTCTGAAATAAGTGATATTTATAACCTAATTTACCTGGTCCTTTATGATAAGTGAATTTTCTAAATTTGGTATTGATGGTTAAGTTGAGTTCTTACAGGTTCCAATAAGTAAAAAGCACAGAGTTTGTCATCATCAAAAAGGGGGAATTTGTTGGCCCAAGAACAGGTGAAGTTTTGAAGATTGACAAAAGAACTCAGACATGGACCAGGTCCATCTTGTGAAGCACAGTTATGATCAACCTATACATGTGAGATGCACATGAAGGAGATAAGTCCTATTGATCAAGCAGCAATATCTCCTGATCTGCTCGAAAAGGTTGCATATTGGATAAGGAGAGAAAGTCTCCTTATATGAAGAGAACACAATCTAGGATGAAGATAGTGTTATAGTTTGAGACCATCATGATCTCTTCAACGATAGAAGAGCAGCAATTGAATCCCAATCAAACTCTGATTACTAACCTATTAAATGTCAGTGTTGTTCTCTTTTACAGGAAATGCACATACGCAGAATTTAAACTTAAATTGAGAGCAAAAGAGCAAGGCGATTTTGTAAGCAATTTATGTGTGATTTGAGTGTGCACTCCTGAAGCTACTTAAACGAGATAGAAGAACCAGTTCCAAGTGGCTATCTTTTATTCTATTTCAATTGTAGTAGGTGATTTTACATTGTATCTTTCAGGTTTCATAGAAGCAATTGTATTAGGTACCTAGAGTGTTCAAGTTAGAGTTAACTTGAAGTTGTCGCAATAGTTGAGGCTGTGTGCCACAACGGGATTAGAGTTAATCCTTCGGTTTACAAAGAGTTTTTGTAAATGCTGTTTTGGCTCAGTGATTTTAGTGGAAGTTTGGGAAGATCCTACGGAGTAGTAGGTCGTGGTTTTTTCACCGTTTGGTCCAGGTGTTTTCCGCAAACAATAGTAGTTGGAACACCTAGAAGAACCACGTTCTTCTATTGTTCAGTTAAGCGAAAATTGGGTACCACACAAATCACCCCCCTCTTGTGTGGTATTGACGCTTAAAACATCAAATCTAAGCAGGAATCCGAGAGGGCAACGGCCACGTTGAGGGAGGCGCGGCTTGAGGAGCACATTGGCGAGATCGATCGGGAGGACTCGAGCCTAGGGGACCATGTCGTGGACCTTGAGGCTGAGAGGGCACAGTTGTTGGCTCAGTTCGAATCCGCCTCTACCGTCGTTCCTCGCCACTTGCATACGGGATATATACAAGGGTTTGTGGGAGGCGGGCAATGTTTCTGAGGCCGCCTTTGAAGAAGCTCGGGCTAAGGTGCGAGAGGCTCGTGTCAATTGCGGCTATGACCCTGCGACACCGAAGGCTGACAAAGATGTTGATGCTGAGGACAGTTTGCCTGAAGACGACGATGGGGAGGACGGCGGTGATGGCGCCGAGTAAAAAGTTGTTGCGGCTTTTATAATAAAAAAAATTTTGTTCATTTTCTTCAACTCTTTTTTAGGGCCTGTTTCGGCCTTTTGTAAGGTGCGGCTGTTGCACGCGTGTATGTAAATAAAATAGTGGCTTCGCCTTTGTATATCTTTTGATTCTTGTTCCCTTCCCCTTTCTTGTTATATATCTTTTTTTTGTGGCGTAGACCTTCGGATTATTTTTTTGATGAGTCCCTGCTTTTTCAATCTGGGAGTTCGACCTTGACCGGGTTGAGTGGAGTCTCGTCACATGGGTCCGAGTGAAGTCCCTTTGGATCTGCACATCTGGGCGAGGTCGGCTTCCGATTTGTCGCTTTTGGCGGTATCATCCTTGATTCAGACGAGGTTGAATTCGGATCCGCCCTTTTGAACAAAGCCAGTTTCGACTTGAACATTCGAGTGGGATTAAGTTCAGACTTGCCGATTCAGGCGAAGTCATCTTTTTCATGTGTGCTCGAGCGGGGTTGAACTTGGAATCACCGTCTAGAGTGAGATCCATTTCAGGCTTTATTTGAATGAGTTCGAATTTGGAGTCGCCGTTTTGGGCGAAGTCGACCTCTAACTTATATTTGAACGATTTCGAACTTTTCCTATTATTTGACTATGGCTGGCGGCCGTGAAGGTGTTTTTCCGAGTGAGGTCGAATTGTAACCTACTTGTTTTGACGATGGCTAATGGCTGTAGAGGTGTTAATTCGAGCAAGATTAAATTGTAACCTATTTGATTTGACGACGACCAATGGCTGTAAAGGTTTTAATTCGAGCAAGATCGACTTGTAACCTATTTGATTCCACGACGGGAAATGGTTGTAAAGGTGTTATTTCGAGTAAATTTCGGAATGTTGACCCATCATAATTCGAGCGAAGTTGAATTTTTCTTTTGGCGATGGTCGTTGGCCGTAGGGGAGTGATTTTGAGCAAATGTTGAAATGTTAACCCATCACAATTCGAGCGAAGTCGAATTCTTATTTTGGCGATGGTCGTTGGTCGTAGGGGTGTTATTTTGAGAAAATGTCGAAATGTTAACCCATCACAATTCGAGCAAAGTCAAATTCTTCTTTTGGCGATGTTCGTTGGTCATAGGGATGTTATTTCGAGCAAATGTCGAAATCTTAACCCGTCAAAATTCGAGCGAAGTTGAATTCTTCTTTTGGCTATGGCCATTGGCCGTAGGGGTGTTATTTCGAGCAAATGTCAAAATGTTAACCCGTCATAATTCGAGCGAAGTCGAATTCTTCTTTTGACGATAGCCATTGGCCGTAGGGGTGTTATTTCGAGCAAATGTCCAAATGTTAACCCATCATAATTCGAGCGAAGTTGAATTCTTCTTTTGGCGATGGTCGTTGGCCATAAGCTTGTTATTTTGAGCAAATGTCAAAATGATAACCCATCACAATTCGAGCGAAGTCGAATTCTTCTTTTGGCAATGGACGTTGGCTGTAGGGGTGTTATTTCTAGCTAATGTAGAAATGTAAACCCATTATGACATTGTTATGTATACTTTTGAACTTTACGCGTCGCCGTACTACTTGTGCGTGTGGCGGGGTGAACCCCGGTGTGCTCGGCTTTGTTTTTACTGGAGGATACCGAGCGTTTCCTGGGTGAGTCCCGATTTGCTTAATTTTGCTTTCAATGGAGGATATTGTGTGCTTTCTGGGTGAGTCCCAATTTGCTTAACTTAGCTTCCACTAGAGAGTTATTATGCACTTTCGGGGTGAGTCCCAGTTTGCTTAACTTTGCTTCCACTGGAGAGTTATCGTGCACTATCAGGGTGAGTCCCAGTTTGCTTGCAGGGTGGTATGCTACTGAACCATCTTGGGGGTATTTTAGAGGCGGCGGTCCCTCGCTCTCTTACCCGTGCGAGTGCTCACATTCCTGTTTGAACCAACAAAAGAGTGAAGATAAACCAAAATGAAATTTTCTATTACCTCTCCCAACAAGTTAGTGAAAGAAGTAGCGACGTTGTAGGGTTACTCGCTCCGCCTGGTGCTCGAATGGTGGCTTTAGATTTGGTGGCCGTTTTTGGCTTCATTGTTGATAGCGCCTAGGATTTCCACGGGTTGGGACCACCTCACTCGCTGAAGTGTTGAAGTCGAATCCCGGTCCGAACTTATTCGATTTGTACAAACAACAGGGGAAACATATCACACTTCATTCGTAGACCATCTATGGCGTGCGAGGGAGTGTGAAATAGGGTAGGATGTGCCTGCTCTTTCAAAGGACCGCACAACAGGTTGTCGTCCCTTCCCAAGGGGCGGGAAGACGTGGGTTTCGCATAGACATTGGTTATAACTTCTATTTTATTTAGCAACCTGACCTAGATTGGTACGGTCGTCTTGGAGGCATACCTACCGCTCTTTCGAGTTGGTGGTAGTGCCGAGAAGGTGAGGCCACGATAGCCTAGTGGTTATATTTTGCTGGTTCTAGAACTAAAGGAAACTAAAAAATTTGGCTAAGAAATCCCCAAAGACGGCGCCAAATTGTTTGAATAATTTAAGTACTAAACCATTTTTGTTAAACTAATTAATTGAGATATAAAAGGTAAATCTTAGTCAAATATAATTAACTCCAATTCTGAAAATATTGAGTACAAAAATGGGAGGAAGAGCAAATTGATTTTATACTTCTTAAGATGATCATCATTTATAAAGTGGGAATGACAAGCTTACATCTATGGCGGGTTTACGCCTTAATTGAAAGAGCATAGAAGAAGAAAAGAGAAAAGATGTTGATAGCTGAGAGATCTTCCCTTGGTCTCGAAATCCTCCTTCCCCATGTAATCTCCAGATCCCCCTTTTTAATGATCTCCTGCCTCTCTATATATACTAACAATTTTTCCTTTTATCCGACGGTCTTTGACCGGCATGCTTTCTCATGACCGAGTCCATTATTTGCCTAAGATATTATGCTTGTTCTGCGATATAAGCTTTCTAATGGCCTGACCCCGGCAGGGACTGTGGGGCCCGTCGCCATTACGCCTCGTGGGCACGACCATGGCGGGATCGGCCTCTTACCGTCTCCTTTAATGACATCAATCTGGTGGTCAGATTTTGACCCGTACAACAACTAAATTGGATTCACATTGAGAATTCAGAGTAACAAGAGGAACAGATGATAAATCCTCTTTAGTTTAGAGATAAATCTGAACGAAAACACTGTTCAAAATCCGGAAAAATACTCCAGCATAATATACTGGTCCAGCATAATTTACTGGGGTTTGGAGCACCGGCTCTAGTCCCCAGTATATTATACTGGAGCCAGCAAAGTATACCGGTCCAGCATATATGCTGGAAGTTCATACACAGGTGCACCAAACTCCAGTATATTATGCTGGACCGCTCTCTGTTGTAGCAAAATAGTGCCTATTTATTATTACTTGGTAAACGCTGGCTATTTCTAAATGACCAGTCCGAAAACTGGCTAGACCGTACTATTTTAACCAATTATTTAGCTCTTCAAATGCGGAAATATTGGATGGAAGACATAAAGAACGCTATCACATGGAGTAATAATAGAAATTGATACAACACTAAGTAAACTCTTTACTTATCACAGAAAAAAGATTCGAAACTATCCTAAAAGCCAATTTGAAAGTACGGAAAAGGGCCAGAACTGACCATGAACTATAGTTTCAGGGTTAAAAATACATGTCCACCTTTTGGGCCATTTGTATCCCTAACGTTATTTTCTTGGCCCATACATGCCACTCCCACTAACAGTTCATATTTTAAAAAAAGAAAGGTTAAATACTAGTTACATGGCAATTTCTCATTGGCTTATTTTAAAACAGAAGACCCATGTTACATACCCAATTTGATGAACCTTACCCGCCCCAAAAAACCCATCCGCTCCGACCCATAAACAAATAAAACACGGATTTCACCCACTCTAACGCTTATTCTACTCAGCCATCTTCTTCTCTCGTGTTTAGGCGATTTAATAATCCTGAAAATATCTGCACTTTATAGAGATTGAGTAGTAAAATATTCGTTAAAGTTGAAGCACTGAAGTTAAAATACAAGATTTTTTCTCATTCAAGTAAGATTCTACTACTTTTGTGAATAAAATATGTTTAGGGTTTTCTTGAATCTGTCAACTTTTGTTGCTTCTGAAGTTTTAAGAATATTCACTCGTTTCTTCCATGCTTTGATGCCTTTGTTTAGTCAATTTCACATTGCATGTGGTCCCAATTTGTTTTGTGTTGTCCGAAATTTAGGGTTTAAGGGAATGGTGTTTGGTTTCTTTATTCTTATGTGGTCCCAATTTGAATCTTTTATGCTATTAGCAGTTTGTTGGTTGCATGTGGTCCATACATATTTTATGTCTCTGTTAGGGTTTGGAGAATTGATATCTTCTGTATTTATTCGTATGGGGTCTGTTTTTTAGGGTCAATAAAGAATGTTAGTTTTTCTTTTATTTTTCTATTTTTATATGTCGGATGGGTCCCTTTATCTTATTATTGTTTGGCTTGTATATGATTTTTTTGTAGAATGGTTGAGACGGTAGATTTGGTCTTTAATTATGGGGGCAGATGGGTCTTGAAGCCTCATGTGATTTACATAAAAAAACTGAATCATTTTTTGGAAGGATATGATGTGGATATGCTGTCTTATATTGATATTTGTTCTGAATACACTGAAGTCCTTAAGTTAAGGGAGCTGAAACAGATTTTAGTCACAGGGTCTTCAGGTAGATACTATATGGTTGAGGGTGATGAGGGCATTAGAAAATTAATATATGTACTATCTGCCAAGTTCAATGTGGTTCAATTATTTGTTGTACATGAAGGTGAATAACAAGTAATAGCTCATAACATTATTCAGTATAATGAATAAAATATTGGCACATTAGAGGTTGGTACTGATTGTGACTCCTCTGATGAAGAAGGAGCTAGTGAAACTGATTCTAGTAACTTTGATAGTGAGCAGTTGGAACTCTTCAGGAAGGAAATGACTAAAGAAGTCACTGAAAAAATAGAAAAATACAAAGAACTAGAAAAGGGAATGAGTTTTAAAAGCATGGCTGATGCTAAAAGAGTTGTGGGATTTTATGCAGTTGCTACTAGCAAGGGCCTTAAAGTAAAGAAGAGTGACACTACTAGGGTGAGATATAAATGTGACATAGGATGTTCTTTTGTGTTCCATATATCCAAGGATCAAAAAGATCAGGGATTTAAAATCAAGACCTTAAACTTGGAACATAACTGTGACACAGCTTATAAAAATAGAAGAGCTACTGCCAATACTTTAGTACACTATTTCAAGTACAAGGTTCAAAATAATCCAAAGTACAAAGTGAAAGACATGAGAGTGGATCCAGAGGATCAATTCGAACTTAATGTTAGCTATTCCACAATGCTAAGGGTTAAAAGACTTGTGTTAGAGAAATTTTAGGGTAGCTACATTGATGATTATAACAGATTAGAGGCTTATGCTCAAGAGTTGAGGGATAGCAATCCTGGATCTGATGTGGTGATAAACATATCCAAAGATGCTTTGGAACAAGGAAAAAGAAAATTTCTAAGAATGTATATTTGCTTCCATGCTTTGAGAAATGGTTGGAAAGGAGGATTGAGACCTTTAATAGGTCTGGATGGCACTTTTCTAAAAGAAAAGTGTAAGGAAATATTACTTGTTGCTATGGCACAAGATTCAGTGAAACACTTTTATCCCCTAGCTTGGGCAGTGGTTGATAAAGAAACTGATAGGACTTGGAAGTGGTTTCTAGAGTTGCTAAGAAGTTCCTTGGATTTGCAAGAGGGTGAAGGAGTGACATTTATGTCTGATATGCAAAAGGTAATATCTAACTGTTTCTTATCCACATGGTTCTTTGTACTAGTTTGGCTATATGTTTAACTGCTTGTTTTCATTTTTGTAGGGTCTGCTTGATGATGTTTCTACTGTGCTTCCCAGTGCAAATCACAGATGGTGTGTTAGGCACATAGAAGCTAATTGGATCAAGAACTGGATGGATTTGGAGTTAAAGAAGTTGTTGTGGTGGTGTGCTTGGAGCACATATGAAGAGGAATTTACAGATCATTTGAAGTCTATGGGTGATGTGAATGAAGAAGCTGCTAAGACCTTAGTAGGATATCCACCCCAAAATTGGTGTAGAGCATACTTTGACACCATTTGCAAGAACAACATGGTGGACAATAACTTTACAGAATCTTTCAACAAATGAATTTTAGAAGCAAGACAAAAATCTATAATCAAGATGCTGGAAGTGATTAGAGTTTATGTGAAAATTTGATGTTTAACTGTTTCTTTCGTATGTTAACTATTTTTCCCCTTCTTAACTATTTCTTTCATTTGCTTAACTATTTATTTCATTTGTTAAATGTTTGTTTCGCATGTTAACTATTTTTTTTACTTCTTAACTGTTTTTTTCATTTGAACTTCTTAGCTGGAAGGTGATGAACTTGTTAAAAAATTATGAAGAAGAGTGTAGAAACTGGAAAGGAGACATCATCCCATATGCCATGGAACTATATAGTGATTATAGAGTTATTGCTGCAGAATGTGAAGTTGACTTTAATAGAGACTTTGGATATGAAGTGATTGAAGGTCCAGACAAGTATGTGGTGAACTTAGAATTGAAGAGTTGTACATGCAGGGCATGGGACTTAACTGGAATACCGTGCCCTCATGCCATTAAGCTTTAGTCCATAAAAAGCTTGATCCTTTGAGTGAGGTGCATTGGTGGTATTCCAAAGAAGCTTACATGATGGTGTATATGCATAAGATACAACATGTTAAAGGTGATAAATTCTAGAAAATTGAGCCAGAACATGCTATGGAGCCACCAGATGTGTATAAAATGGTTGGTAGACCAAAGGTCAAGAGAACAAGAGAAAAGGATGAGGCTAAGAAGAGAGGGGTTATGGTCTACTTCAAGGAAAGGACTTCTTATTTCATGTGGGTACTGCAGTGAACCTGGTCACAATATCAGACCTTGTCCATTGGTAATCTTTTAATCCTTATTGAAATGTGTTTGTAGTTCCACAATTTTAGTTCCATAGTAAACACATGTTTTATGTCTTGTAGGTTCATGGTAAGCACAAGCATTTGTTCCAAGGAGAATGTTCTCAAACAGTGAAAGATGTGCCCTTGACAGCACCTCAAGACAGTCAAAATTCAGATTTTGCCTTCTTGCCTACTCCTGGATACAATGTTTCTTTGAGTGAACCACCAGCTCAATTGCCCAGTCAAGCAAAGAAATCTTCTCAACAAACCAGTCAAGCAAAGAAATCTGCTCAACAGACCAGTCTAGCAAACAAAGCTACTCAACACAAACCTGTTGCAACAAAGAAGACAAGTAAACAAGCTGCTACACCTTCGAACATGCTAGTAGGTGAAGATGATACTGATGATGTTATTGGAGATGGAGATGATGATGAAGATCCGGATTTGAGGCCAGTGATGATATCTCAAGCTTGGACTATGCTTCAATAAAGAAATTTGCACCAAAAATATACCGGTACCAGGAAGATTAGTTTCAAGGGAGATGGAACTGGTGTAAATTTGCCTACTAATCTGCACTATTCACCCAAAAAGGTGACTTGCAAAGGCAAAGCAGTTGTGACTTCTAACCAATTGATAGCCGAAAAGGAAGCAAGAGTTGGCAAGCTAAAGGCTAAGAGGCCAAAACTGCCTCTAAGTAGCAGCCACTTCATTTAGATCCTTGAATGTTTTGTAATGACTGATTCAAACTTCACCTTTTTTTGTTATTTTGTGGTGAATCAGTTATGAATGGTTCTGTTTTGATTCACCCTAAAATATTTTTTGATGGGCTTAATTTGTGGTGAAACAGTGTAACAGCAGTCTTAAGTCTTTATGGTTGTTAATTATCATGTCTCATGTCCTCTAATTATCCATCTTTGATGAATCTCTTATGTGGTTGTTGCATAGAGTTTTTATTGCACTTCACATATGTTTTGTAGGTCACTTCCCATATGTTTCCTGTGTACATTATGTTTCAAGTGCAATTCTTTTATGAAATTTCTAACAAATACACACATCTGCAGAAGCTCTTTTGCATATAATCAGAAGCATCCATATTGACCACTGAACCCTATAGAAAATTAAATTTATCCATGAGTACTTGATATCTTAGTGTATCACAAACCAATAAAGATGATCAAAAAAAAAAAAGAGACAGGGAGATTATAATGGACAATAGTCAAATTTGCTTGATTGAACACAACAAGAATTACTACAAAAATTGCATATTTGTTCATTGACAAACAAAAAACTAACTAAGTTGGGTACATTGCAGTGCACCTGCAAATCTTTCTACTACATCCACAATAACAAAGTTGTTGAAACTAGATACCAACTAACATTTAA
>NW_017677431.1:0-12292 GCF_001879085.1 Nicotiana attenuata
GACTTGGTAACTCCGAATAGTAGAGCTTACCAACCAAGCTGATGTTTGACTCTGTCGGGGGGGCGGGTCTATACAACTATAAATCAGGACCCGCAGGCATGAAATGCAGCATCCCCAGCAAGAGGGACGTCAGTACGAAATAATGTACCAAGTATGTAAGGCAACAGAATAACTGAAAGCTGAAACTGAACTGATAATATAATAACTGAAAGTAACTGGGAGTCAAAGATAATCTGAAGATATGCTTATTACCTGCTGATACTGACTCAGCTCTCTCAATATAGCAAGTAAAATAGTTGTCCGGCCTTATAAGGCTCGGTATGTGTAAGTGCTCTGTCGTAGTAAGCTCGCTCATAGGCGCTCGGCCATACTAGGCTACGTATCTCGGCCATTCGAGGCTAGCTCATAGGTGCTCGGCCACAGTAGGCTCGGTATATAACTCACCATCTAATCAGAGGTTTCCCAATAGGGGCCTGCCCATCGATTATAGCTCGATGGTGGTGAAAATAATGTAATACTGTATATATATAGACTCTCTTCTCTCTTGGCTGAAAGAAGACAAAACTAAACTGAATATGAAGTCCCGATAAGGGAGAATGATGTAACTTATGAGACTAGGATGTACATAAATTCAGGAATATGAACTTCTCTTTATGTCTCGTTATCAAACACATGTAGTTACTGGATCATGCCAAAATGAAGGAAAGTTTTATCCTTAACATGCCTTATCACTTTCCAATCACCAAGTTGAACTCGCATTTTTGCACCTTAATCTACAAGGTTGTGTCAAGCAGCCCAAATATGTTACGATGAACGACCAACCCTCCACCCTGAATTTATGTGGTGTTTCTTTGCACCCTTCCTCCTCCAAAACTCCATAAGACATTATTAAAACGCGCAATCCAACAACAACACAAAACAGTTCGATACAAGTGAATAACTCGAACTCACAGGACGGTGATCGGATGCCGTGAGTTCTTACAATTATAGAACGACTTTCCATACATCTCCAACAGAAAAAATAGATGAAAGAGAGCAGTAAAAATACTGTAGCGCCCCATTTTTCCTACGCGGAGTCCAGGTTTCGACATTCATGGGGAACAACTCGTTTTCTTTTGGGAATTGAGTATTTGAAGAGTCGCCACCTATCGGATTAAGGTGTGTTAGGGCACCTAGAGCAATGAACTAATGTAACCAGTTTGCATTACCAGAGATCAGGGTAAGGGCTCGAAATAACCTTGAGGATTAGGCACCCCTCGCGGTCCACAACGGTGAGTCCCGGCCGAACTTAGTTATGTGAATTAGTCATTTAACAAGTAAACGATCTAAGCACATATTTACAAATAAAGGTAGTTTACACAGTCTAAACACATATGCAATCAAGAAAGTTTAGATGGTCTAAGCACACGTAAATTAAGGAGGTTTGAGCATTCCAAGCGTACATAAACCAAGAAAGTTTAGGCAATCCAAGTACACATATGTGAATTTGGGAAAGGGAAGTCCTAAGTTGATTAGCCTATAGGATCAATCTGTGCAATGCCCGGTAATCCTCCTCAACTAGAGGGGCTACACGTGACATTAGCGCGCAGGTCATCATATCCTTTTACTACCCATTACCCTCCTCTTAGTGGTTATATAAGTGAGTTTAATTAATGAACTCGAAGCGTGCTTTACCCGCCCTTTCCTTATGGTCCCGGAGGCGTTTAGGACCTCTATACTTAGGCAGTTCTAGACACTCCTAAGGTATTTAAAAGGTAAAATCTAAGCGACAACAAAGAACACATAGGACTGTCAAATAGGGAAGCAATTAAGGGCTCATGTTTGCCTCCACACATAAACAGATACATAGCACGTCTGAAACAACTGATTTTGAAGAAATTCAGAAAGCCTTAGAACATAATATCTAGATGAACATCACAGATATAGAATATGAAGCATTTGTTTAGGAGCAAAGTGGCAGAACTCTAATTAGTCTGCCTATTGATTTTATAGCCTGTTAAACCTGGACAATTTCACACATAACAGAACTTGATTTCTCATTTATTTAATTGCCTAAGGCTTGCCTAGGAGTGGGTTGTATGTAGTCATAGTCTGGGAACTAATTAAACAACTTGAAGCTATTTAGTCCTATAGGCGTGCTAATCTAAGTGATTAATATTACAAAATTGATTTTATGCATGTTTACACTAGGACATGATATCTATGTGTGGCACTATTTCAAACCCTTTTGTAGACAGTTATTTATTCAAAACGACGTAGACATGGTTTAGAGCCAATGCAAACAAAGTCCTAAATCAGGATTTCTAATGCACATAAAGATGATCATTTTTATTAAGCATGATCACATCAGCAGTTTAATGACATGATTTCTAGGTGATAATAATTTATGCAAAGTCAGAGAAAGAAGTGATGAACTTATAACATGTTTCTAATATGCAAAATATAAACGTGGGTGTCCTAAGGCAGGTTTTCTAATGCAAATACCATAGACTTATGACATGTTTGATGCAAGTAACATAGCATATGGGCCTAGAACATGATTTCTATCATAACATGCATTCAAAGCAGGATTTTTGTTGCAAATATGTATATAAACTAAGAGCATGATTTCTACTATGGATCAACCTAAAGCATGATATCTACCCAGTTTCCCACAACATCATTGAGGAACCCTCCCTTTTTACTAATCACCCCAACAATCTGTTTACAAATAATATTATTACAGACCAGGATCAAATGTTACATAAGTAAATAAAACTGTGTTATAGGGAGCATAATCAAGCTCAACGTAAACCTGGGAACGCCAGGCCTTCAACAGAATCTCAGAAGCCAAAGATCTCATAGCCAATAATGTGTGCCTTGGTGTGTCAGAGTTCCCTAAGGACCTCAAGGATCCCGGGTAGTGCTCACACCAAGACCATTTCTCAAATGGGGATTAGATATGTGCAGTGTGGAAGGGCCAACCCTGGAATGCCATAGTTCCGAGAGATCTCAAGGATCCCTAAGCAGTACACATACCAGAGGGGCAGAACTTAATAGTCTAAGAGTAGAAGTGAGAGTGCTTGACGTAAAACAGTGTTGAAATAAACTTCAGGAGTAAAAAAGGTTTTCGGGAACAGACACAATTTTAGAGAAAATACTAATAGTGAAAAAATAGTTTGAGATCAAGAGCAATCACACAGACTCAGAAAGCTTAGAGTCACAATCATTCAGCAATCAGTTTGCAAATAGGGGTCAAGGGGGTTGGGACATAGAGAGTTCAAACATACAACAGGGTCAAGGGGAGCATATGGAGCAACCACTGTACAGAACAAACAAGGGTCTAATAGTTCAGAGACTTAACCAACTAGTCATGATAAGAAGCAATTAAGACATGTCATGTTGAAGACAGGGTGTGTGCTCATTAAGATCAACCAAGTATACTAAACAACTAAATTAGCAACATGATTACACCAATTAAAGAGAGTAAATAGGGTTGAGTAAACATGCTAGTGGAATTTCAAACAATCAAGTGAGCCCTGGGCATGCTGACTACACATTTAACAAAAGAAGGCAGAATTTAAACATGCCGATTAAAGCAGTAAACAAGGAAACAAATTGAGTAACTAGTACAGGAACAAACATGGATGTATAGACATGGAACACATAAGGTTGAGTTTCAAAATTTAACTAGAGACATACCTGTTAAAGAAGAAAAATGTAGAATATGAAAACAGCTGCAATTCCACTATCTAGCCTTGGCTTTCAGCTGGCTAGACCCACAGCAGCACAAGTAACAAAGAAAGAAGAGAGAGTTTTAATGTATGTGTGTGTATTCTGAACAGTGTGTTCCTCTTTGAATTGAGCAGAATGATAGTGCTTATATAGTCGTTCAGAGTAGAGTCAATAAGGTAAAAGAATCAGAAATCAGCAATTAAGGGCAATCAGAATCCAATCACATAAGAAGTTCAGAATAGACTCCTTTAATTAGGGGCAATTAGCCAAACTATAATAATAGGGAGTCCAATTAAGGAAAGAAGTTCAAATCAAACCATATAAAGGAGTCAGTAAGAATCCCTGAACCATTCGGATAGTTTACTAAGGCAAGGCAGGTAACTATTGTGAATAAGGTAAAGGAAGTAACCAAATAATCAATCAATGGTTGATTGGGGATAGGAAATTAGGGAATTATACCATAAACAACTCTAATTGAATCATCAAATAAGGCAAGCAGTAGGTTTAACAGTCAGTTAGGGTTAGAGCCCATAAATCAAGCAATTAATCACACGAATAAGGCAATCATAGATAATTAAAGACCAATCAAAGGTCAGTTAAATCATAAGTAAACAAGAGATGTAAATTAAGAGCCTCGGGATTAAAGGAGACAAACAGAAATCAGTAAACAAATGAAAACCTAGATAATTAGGCTAATTAGTTTAATTAGTCCAGCAATACGGACAAGAGGTTGAAATCAAACAATGAATAGTCAGTCAATTAAACCAGAAACATAATCATGCGAGAAAGATTAAACAAAACATGAAGATCTCAGAAAACCTCTTTGCAAAAATAGAAGAAGTAGAAAAAACCTAATTTGAAAACACTTGAGGTTGATTGACAGTATAGAAATCAACAGACCCTTAAAGAAAATACAACTTGAAGCACTTCAAATAGGAAGGGATTCGGACAATAATAACAAAGAAACCAAAAACCTAGAATAACATAGTGTTGAAAATCGATTAAAAGTAAGAGAACCTTAAAGAAAATTAGTGATGAACTCAGAATCGCTTCAGATCTTCAAAGATCTGAACCGATTCAAGTTCAACATTAGGTTTTGAAGACAAAAAGAAGGGTAAAGGGAAATTTGGTCTTGAACCAGAGATTTGAACTGTAAAACATCGATAAAAAAGCACTCCCAAACCATCGACGAATTCTCAGAGGGTCTTGCACAAGATCTGGACTAGATCTCTTTGAGATCTTTCCATGAAATCACAAAAATGAGAAACCAGGAGACGTAGGAGACAAGTAGAAGTCACAAACAGCCATGGGAATCCATGGATCGGGTGGGAATCGGAGGGATTAGGGCTGGTTTTGGGTGGCGGCGGCTAGGGTTAAGTTTAAGTCTCAGAGAGAGAACTGAAGAAATGAGGGAACAAGGGCGGCGGAGTGTGGTGAGAATGAGCTAGGTTAGAGGGGGTTCCGTTTGGAATTAAAAATGGTAAGAACAAATATGGGCCGTTGATCTCAGAGATCAACGGCTAGAATTAGGGGGACCTGGGTCGGGTTAAGTTTAATTGGGGTTGGGTTTGATTGGTTTGGGCCTGGTCTTAGTGGGTTACGGGTTCAAATTGGGTTGTTCAATTAGGCTAAATCCGAAAAATAAGAGGGCTATTTATTAAATACCCAAGTATTGAATAAAAATTATTGTATAAAATAATTGACAATGAGAAAAAATAATATTCATGTACGGAAGTGCTTTAAAATAATTATTCAACATTTTAAAAATATAATGGACCAATTTTTGGTAAAATAATGCAGTGATGTATGCATGGACTATAATTGCAAAATTATTGCAGTTGTAACCAAATGGTGTAAACCTGGCCATTTATGAAACAATTTGAACTTAATACGGCGATAAATAGCAAAATTAAATCAATAAAATGTTATAGAGCCATTGTGATGCAATTTTTTAATTATTTATATAAATAAAACACTAGAATAAATTAATTTACAAATATAGAAATTATGAAAAATATCAATTGATGCTAATGCATAGTTTTGAAGGTATATATACACTTTTAAAAAATATTATAGGGAAAAATTGGGTATCAACAGCTGCCCCTCTTTACCCAAGAAGGATGAAAGAGTTTTTGGGTAAAGAAATGATGGCCAATTTTGACCGAATGGGTGTTTTGGAAAATATAGGCCGAACCCTGGTCTTTGAGCTGCCTACATATCCCTGGTTTTACAGGAATCAGGCCATGTGTAGTTCAGGATCCACCGGTGAATGAAGCCGATAGAGTTGTTATAGGAATGGTAGCCAATTTCATCAAAAGGGTCTTTTTTGTGAATGGTGAGGTCGGATAGAGTTATGGTTGCGAATCTGAAATGTAACGGGTGTATTATAGGGTAGATAGCTGGATGTCACGAGGTAGGATGGGCAACTGATGAGAATCGGTAGTGAAAATAGTATGAGCGAAAACCGGTGCGAAGGTTGCTCCTGTTTGAAAAGCGGTTACCTATGGGACAACCTGCAAACTCAAAATACGATGCATGCAAGTACGTAGGTTGCTATGAAAATTTAAACGTGATGCAAGTTCCCTTTGGACCATGAAAGATTTCCTTTAGACGGTGCGGATGATGTCCTTAGACTATGATGTCTTGGGCCATGAATTGTGAGATAAGAGATTCGCAGTCCGTGAAATGATGTTCTCGGGCCATGAAAATGGTGCCTCCTAACCATGATGCCTTTGAATAATGATATGCAATTTTGAGTGATCCTCAGGCTATGGCATGGTGTCTTCCGGCTATGAGGATGATGTCTTTAGACAATGACGCCTTTGGAAAAGTTGGCGATATTTCAGCCCATGAGATGTAATAATATGATGCTAAAATCAACAAGACAAGGCTTAGTCTTGTGAGGTTGAGGGCAGAGCTTAGCCCGAAAGAGGAGCAAATAGATAGTGCCGGAATAGAGCAACATTTATGCAAGGAGGGACAATGCTCAGTCCCATGAGAAGGCAGCGCTTAGCCTTATGTAGATGGAGACAGGGCTTAGTCTCATGCAAAGAGAATGCAGTGCTTAGCCTTATGCAAATATGGAGGCAGGGCTTAGCCTCATGCAAGATTGAGATAGGGCTTAGCCTCATGCAAAGAGAAGGCAATGCTTAGCCTTATGCAGATGGAGGCAGGGCTTAGCCTCATGCAAGATAGAGACAGGGTTTAGTCTCATGCAAAGAGAAGGCAGTGCTTAGCCTTATGCAAAATGGAGGCAGGGCTTAGCCTCATGCAAGGTTCGGGACAGGGCTTAGTCCCATGCAAATAGAAGGTAATGCTTAGCTTTATGCAGATATGGAGGCAGGGCTTAGCCTCATGCAAGGTTCAGGACAGGACTTAGTCCCATGCAAATGGAAAGCAATGCTTAGCCTTATGCAGATATGGAGGAAGGGCTTAGCCTCATGCAAGGTTCAGGACAGGGCTTAGTCCATGCAAATGGAAGGCAATGCTTAGCCTTATGCATATATGGAGGCAGGGCTTAGCCTCATGCAAGACTCGGGACAGGGCTTAGTCCCATGCAAATGGAAGGCAATGCTTAGCCTTATGCAAATATAGAGGCAGGGCTTAGCCTCATGCAAGGTTCGGGACAGGGCTTAGTCCCATGCAAAGAACGAATAGCAAATAAGAGTAGAATGTTTCTTAGCTAGAGATACGTTCGGTGTCTGGTGGCCCGATTTGATAATGATTTTGATGCATGTATATATTTGCGAATGCCACTGTTATGTAAGATGTGCCTGCGCTCAAAGAAAATTGTACGTTTTGTAAGGGGAGGTTGGTCCGTGCCTTTCGTATGTCGGCTTCGCTCCTCTGTTCTGGAGGCCTTGTTTGAGTTTCCCTGGGTAACACCTGGTTGTTATAGATTTTTCGAAGATATGTAATTTTTGTGAAAAATAGAGTTATTTTTTAGGAAACAGAGTGAAATATCAAGTGATTTTTTTTAGATGAACTAGTGACTGTAACACATTTCAGAGACATTGCAGCTTTCTCGTGTTAGTATTTTTTAGGGTCCTCCTCAAAAATTCTGCCCCAGTTTGGTAGATGATCCTTCGGCTGTTTGCAAAACTTGTTGAACCTTCCTCAGAATTTTGAGAATCCTTCTCAAAATTCTGCCCCAGTTTCTTAACCAATTTCTGACTTTCTGGCATGCGATGGCGTTGGCTGGACTTGCTCCGAAATTTTGAGGGTCCTCCTCAAAATTCTGCCCCAATTTCTGATCCTGGGGGGAAATGGAATTTCTATTATGATATGACCGAACCCACAGGGCTGCCTACATATCCCTTCTTAAATGAGAATCAGGTCAAGCGTAGTTCAATTACATGTGATGAAGGAATGTAAATAGTCTAAACATAGTATCTTTTGACTGCGTCTGAATTGATTGGTTTTGGCCAGACTTCTCCGTCCATTTCTACAAGTATGAGTGCTCCTCCTGTTAGCACCCTATGAACCATCTGGGACCTTGCCAGTTGGGAGAGAATTTCCCTTTGGCTTCATCTTGATGTTGGAAGATCTTCTTCAGCACCAGCTGTCCTGGTGCAAACTATCTGTTTGACCCTTTTGTTGAAAGCTCTAGAAATTCTATTCTGATTAAGCTGACCGTGACATATTGCGTTTATTCTTTTTCCATCTATAAGGGCCAATTGCTCGTAGCGGCTCCTTATCCATTCTGCATCGCTAAGTTCGGCTTCCTATATGATCCTTAAAGAAGGAACCTCTACCTTGGCTGGGATGACAGCTTCGATATCATAAACCAGCATGTAGGGAGTTGCCCCGATTAACGTGCGAACTGTAGTGCGGTATCCCAACAATGCAAAGGGTAGCTTCTCGTGCCATTGTTTGCGGTTTTCTATCATCTTCCTTAGTATCTTTTTGATGTTTTTGTTGGCGGCTTCTACGGCTCCATTCATCTGAGGTCTGTACACTGTGGAGTTCTTCTGCCTGATTTTGAAAGTTTTACACATGGCTTTCATCAGATCACTACTAAGATTGGCAGCATTATCAATGACAATGGACTCGGGAACTCCAAATCGGCAAACAATACGATCCTTGACAAAGTCTGTGATGACTTTCTTGGTCACAGCTTTGTAGGATGCAGCTTATACCCATTTTGTGAAGTAGTCAATGGCTACTAGAATAAACTTGTGCCCTTTTGAAGCAGTGGGCTCAATCGAACCGATGATATCCATTCCCCAGGCGGCGAATGGCCAAGGTGAGCTTGTTGCATTGAGCTCATTTGGCAGCACTTTTATCATATCGTTATGCACTTGACATTGGTAGCATTTTCGGACATATTGGATGCAATCTGTCTCCATGGTCATCCAAAAATAACCGGCCCTAAGTATCTTCTTAGCCTAGGCAAAACCATTCATATGCGGGCCGCAGGTCCCAGCATGTATCTCCTCAAGAAGCTTAGCCCTTTTTGCCTCGACACATCTTAGCAATCCCAAATTAGGAGTTCTTCTGTACAAGTTTCCTCCGCTATGGAAGAAGTGATTGGACAATCTCCGGAGTGTGCGTTTTTTAGTATGGTTTGCATGCTCCGGGTATTCTCCTTTCGCCAAATATTCCTTGATATCATGAAACCAAGGCCTCTCGTCTGTTTCTTTTTCAACATGGGCGCCATATGCAGGCTGATTATGAATTCTCACTGGGATGGGATCAATGAAATTCTTGTCTGGATGCTGTATCATGGATGACAAAGTGGCCAATGCATCGGCAAACTCATTTTGAATTCTGGGCATATGCCGAAACTCTATCTTCGTGAACCTTCTTCTCAATTCCTGCACATGGTGCAGATATGTTTTGCAATATCTTGGAATTCTTGGTAGCTCACTCTTCTTGTACCTGGCGCACAAGAAAATCTGAATCATCGATTACCAGCAGCTCCTGAATATTCATGTCGATTGCCATGTTGAGTCCTAGTATGTAGGCTTCATATTCTGCCATGTTGTTAGTGTATGGAAATCTAAGCTTTGTAGATACAGGGTAGTGTTGACCTGTTTCTGATACCAAAACTGCTCCAATGCCCACTCCTTTGAAATTTGCAGCTCCATCGAAGAACATCCTCCAACCGTTGTATGCTTCGGTAATGTCCTCTCCTACGAATGACACTTCTTCATCAGGAAAATACGTTTTCAAAGGTTCGTATTCCCCTCCCACAGGATTTTTAGCAAGATGATCTGCCAATGCTTGTCCTTTGACCGCCTTCTGAGTTACGTAGATGATATCGAACTCACTTAACAGTATCTGCCAATTGGCTAACTTTCCAATCGGCATGGGTTTCTGAAATATGTACTTCAAGGGGTCCATCCTGGATATAAGGTACATGGTGTAGGCACAGAAGTAATGTCTCATTTTCTGAGGTGTCCAGGTCAAAGCACAATAGGTGTGTTCTAACAGAGAGTATCGTGCTTCATAAGGTGTGAATTTTTTACTCAAGTAGTATATGGCTTGCTCCTTTCTCCCTGTCTCGTCATGTTCCCAAAATGCATCCGAAGGCTCTATCTAATACAGATAGATAGAGTAGCAAAGGTTGAGCTGGCTCTGACGGGACCAATACTGGTGGTGTGGACAAGTACTCCTTGATTTTGTCGAAAGCTTTCTGACAATCTGCGATCCAACTTGTTTCGGCATCTTTCCTCAACATCTTGAAGATGGGTTCACATATAACTGTGGACTACGAAGCAACTGATATAGTTGAGACGTCCTAGGAAGCTCATCACATCCTTTTTGCTCCTAGGTGGCGGTAACTCCTGAATAGCCTTAACTTTGGACGGGTCCAGCTCGATCCCTCGACGGCTGACAATGAATCCCAGTAACTTTCATGCGGGAACCCCAAATGCACACTTTGCGGGGTTCAGTTTTAAGTTGTATCTCCTTAACCTATCAAAGAACTTCCTCAAGTCCGCTATGTGATCTACGGCCCTCTTGGATTTGATGATGACATCGTCCACATATACCTCTATTTCTTTGTGTATCATACCATGGAAGATGGTTTTCATGGCCCTCATGTAAGTAGCCCCAGCATTCTTTAGACCAAATGGCATCATCTTGTAGCAGTATACCCCCCATGGTGTAATAAAAGTTGTTTTCTCTGCGTCTTCTTCATTCATCCAGATATGGTGATAACCCGCGAAGCAATCTACAAAGGATTTGAGTTCATTCTTGGCGCAATTGTCGATCAGGATGTGTATATTTGGCAGTGGAAAGTCGTCCTTGGGACTTGCTTTGTTTAAGTCTCGATAGTCAACACATACTCTGACTTTCCCATATTTCTTCGGAACTGGTACAATGTTGGCTAACCAGGTTGGGTACTCAACACCTCTAAGAACTTTGGCTTTGATCTGCTTAGTAACTTCCTCCTTGATTTTCAGGATCATATCTGGTTTGAATTTTTTGAGTTTCTGCTTCACTGGCGGGCACATCGGATTGGTAGACAACTTGTGAGCCACTATGGATGTGCTCAAACCGTTCATGTCATTGTAAGACCATGCAAAGATATCCTTAAACTCCTTCAAGAAGCGGACGTACTCCTCTTTCTCTGGCGGTGATAAGTGAATGCTTATGCGAGTCTCTTTGGCGGTTTCGGCGTCTCCCAAATTTACTGCTTCGGTTTCGTCCGGGTTGGACTTAGGCGTATTCTCAAAGTTCTCAACCTCTCTGACAACCTCCTCAGGTATTTTATCTTCTTCCTCCGAGTCATTATCCTTATTGTCACGACCCAAACCGAAGGGCCGCGACGGGCACCCGGTGCCTTACTCAACCGAGTACCAACGTAACATATCTTTCTTATCATACTATCATGGGTAAATGAGCTAGAAAACCCTTCATGAGATAACAAGAATAAAACATAAGGGAATACTTAACGTATGATGACCCAGCATGATATACAAACTTATACATGTGACATACGGGCCTATAAGGCCGACATGACCATTTGTAAACTCAAAACATAGGCCGACAAGGCCATACAAGTATCCACACACCTGACATCTGTCTACAAGCCTCTAAGAGTACATAAAATTAGAAAGGTCGGGACAGGGCCCCACCATACCAATCAATACATATCCAAAGCATACTGACCAAATAGGCAACTCCAGAGCAAGTGGAGTACACCAACACTTTCGCTGAGCTGATAGCCTACTAGGAGGAATGTCAACCTGTCTATCGGGACCTGCGGGCATGAAACGCAGCGTCCCCAGGCAAAAGGGACGTCAGTACGAATAAAGTACCGAGTATGAAAGGCAGGAAAGCATAAATAAGAACAGTAATGTAAAGAGAGGTAGAGGAGATACAACCTGTAACATCTGAGTGCCTCTGGGGGCTACTGACATGAAATGCATAATACATATATATACATAAACTTTTAAAAACATACGCCTCTGTGGGCATCATCATCATCATATCATACCCGGCCTCAAAGAGGACTCGGTAAAAACATACCCGGCCACGTGGAGCTCGGTAAACCCAACTGATCAGTGGTTGCACAATAGGTGCCATACCCGGCCGACTATAGCGCGGCTCGGTAGAGTAAAGTAGATAC
>NW_017677431.1:13545-30570 GCF_001879085.1 Nicotiana attenuata
AAACAGACGCACACAAGTCGAATAATTCGAACTCACGGCTTCCAATCACCGTCCCGTGAGTTCTAGCTATTAGGAAATGAATTTATCAACATTCCTTCATATTTAAAAGTTTAAATACAGAAATAAGGCATTTTCTTAACTATTAAATACCTTCCAAAACTCCAACTACAAAGAAAAAAGAGAGGCAATATAGCGATACTCACGTCGTGGGGATCGTTCTAGTGTTATTGCTTCGTGATTTTGTGCCTCGGATGATAATCTTGTTGGATAACCTTGTGGACAGCTTAAGGGTGAGGTTAGGGGTCTTATTTGGTCGAGCTCTCTGGAATTATGAAGAAAGAGACGACATAGGAAGATAAATATCCATTTTGGTTGAAAAGTCAAAAGGTGCTACTTGGCACCATCTCATTGGCCCTTTTTCAAATACCTATATCTTTTTATCCAGATATCGTATGAACGAACGGTTAAGAGCGTTGGAAACTAGATTCCAAGACCTTCAATTTGATATATAATATGTCCCAAAAAGACCTCATATAACACACGAAATGTATTTCTCAAAAAGCTTTAGTGACACACCTACTTGCCAACTATACAGTCTGTGCAGTCTTGCAAAACTGCAAATATCTCTCTACCCCGATGTCGTATCGAAGAACGGTTTAATGCATTGGAAACTAGACTCGTAGATCTTCAATTTGATATGTAGATCCTCCATTGATTCCAAGTATATTGGGAGAAAAGTGCATCTACATTTGACCTAAATGTCAGCAAATTATAAATGGAACTTGTGATGACCTTTTCCAACTTTTGTTCCACAACTCGCTTGACTTCAAAGCATAACACCAACTATCGTACGACTAAAATAACTCATAATACAATCTCGTTATAATGTTAATAACCCTAGTATCACCCCAAAAGTACATGGTAAAATATTCCAACTTGTCGACTTTCGACGAAACTTATTTTCTTCAATTCATTTAGCTTCTAAGCCTTCAAACCCTCTTGCTACTTGGTATTAATAATCTTAAATATTTGTAACCTCCACGTTAACATGATGAACTAACTTTGTAAACTTTTCAAAGATGATTCCATTTCTGAGCTTACATTAATTGACTTTTGACGTACTCTTACATACGATAACACGGGGTGTAACACTTATATTGCGTTGTCTAATTACATGTCACATTCACCGGCTCATCAGGAAAAGTAATAATAACGACGTAAAAAAAAGTGTGGAAGATAATTGTAAGGACCCGGTCGATCGTTTTTAGAATTTACTCCCCGATCCCCTATTAACTGCTTTCCCCAAGTTTATTTCTGCTATTTTGAATTGTCGGGATGGTCGGTTTTGAATTTCGGAGAGTTTTGGGACACTTAGTCCCTAAATGAGAGCTTAAGTGTTGGAAAGTTGACCGTAGGCAGAACAGTGTGAAGACAGCCTCGGAATGAAAATCTGATGGTTTCGTTAGCTCCGTTGGGTGATTTCGGGTTTAGGGGTGTGGTCGGATTGTGTTTTGGAGATCCGTAGCTAATTTAGGCTTGAAATGCCGAAAGGTCGAATTTTGTCGTTTCCGGTTCGATAGTGAGATTTTGATCTAAGGGTCGGAATGGAATTCCGGAAGTTGGAGTAGCTCCTTAGTGTTGAATGTGACGTGTGTGCAAAATTTCAGGTTGTTCGGACGAGGTTTGATAGACTTTTTGATCGAAAGCGTATTTTTGAGGATTTTGGAGTTCTTAGGCTTAAATCCATGGTTAATTCGAGGTTTCGATGTTGTTTTAGGTGTTTTAAGGATTGGTACAAGTTTGGGTAGTGGTTTGTGACTTGTTGGTGCCTTTGGTTGAGGTCCCGGGGGCCTCGGGGTGAATTCGGATGGTTGACGGAGGAAATTTTGGAGTTTAAGTTGCAGCTTCAGCTGCTGGAGCTGTCATAACCGCACCTGCGGTTTGGTTTCCACAGGTGCGGCGCCGCAGAAGCGGCTAAGCGGCCGCAGAAGCGGAATTTTGGCCATCTCTTCAGGAACCGCAGATGCGGTATATTTTCCGCGGAAGCGGTACCGCACCTACGGGTAAAGGGCAGCAGATGCGGATTTTGGCCTTCAAGTGGGAAATCCCAGATGCGACATTTGTTTCGCAGATGCGATATTTTTTCCGCAAAAGCGGGACCACAGATGCGGTCCCAGGATCGCGGATGCGAAAACTGCTGGGTATTATTTATTTAAAAGGGGTTCCGCCACTTTGAAGTTTATTTTCACCATTTTAATCGTTTTTGGAGCTCTTTGGAGGGGATTGAAGAGGGATTCGAAGGGAATCACTTGGAGGTAAGATTCTTGGTCTTAAAACTCATTTCTAATTTGAAATCTACCTAGTAAATCATGGAAGCTAGGCCTAAAATGGAAGAATTAGGGCTTGGGATTTAAGAGACTTGAAATAAGAATTTGAGGGGACATTTGGGCTTCGATTTCAGTGTTCTTGGTATGTATGAACTCGTGACAGTGTGAGGATTCCGGAAATACAAATTTCACTCGATTCTGAGATGTGGGCCCGAGGGGCATTTTGGTTATTTTACCTAATTTCGTATATTAGCTTAGAATTTAATTGTAGAATCAGTTACTTGAAGTGTTATTTACATTAAGAAATTTAATTGAATAGATTTGGCCCATTTGGAGTCGGATACTCGTGGCAAGAATGTGGTTTCGGGTTGACATTTGAGCCGGTTCGAGGTAAGTAGCTTGTCAAACCTTGTGTGGGGGACCCTTCCCCTTAGGACTGTTATTGTGATAATTGAAATGCCTTGTACGTGAGGTGACGAGCGCGTACTTGTGCTAATTGTTGGAAATCCGGTTTTTCATTAAAAATAGCCTTGAATAGTGTTCTTCCTTTTTCTTGCTTACACTACTTGGAAATTTAGCCTGCTGTTAGTTTAGAGAAGCATGTCTAATTGACTAAATTGCTCTACTTGCCTTAAATGCCTTATTTGTATTACGTGAATCATGCTAGGTTAGAATTATCTATTTTGCCTTGGTACGAAGTTGAGTTTATTTGAGTATTTCTTTTTGCTATTGTTGTGCGTTTTATTTTGGGGCTACGGGAAGGCATCCCGGGAGACCCCCTGTACTAATTTATGATCGTGCTGAGGTGCGGGATACCAAGAGATCCCTGGAACATACCTATTGAGGATACTAAGAGATCCTCGGGATACCAAGAGATCCCTGGCATATATTGAGGATACCATGAGATCCTCGGGATACCAAGAGATCCCTGGCATATATTGAGGATACTAAGAGATCCTCGGGATACCAAGAGATCCCTGGCATATATTGAGGATACCAAGAGATCCCCGGTTATCATCCTTGTTATTGTTTTTGCCTCTGTATTAGTCGTAGTTACCTTTATATCCTGTGATACTTTCACTGCTGCACTTAATTATATTGTTCTTATCTACACTGTTGAATTTTTATATTCTATTTAATCTCAGTAGGGCCCTGACCTTCCTCGTCACTACCCAACCGAGGTTAGGCTTGGCACTTACTGAGTACCGCTGTGGTGTACTCATGCCCTTCCTGTGCATGTTTTTCATGTGCAGATCCAGGTACTTCGACTCAGTCCTACCACCCCTGAGGCGAGACGACTGCTATAGCGACTTCGAGGTATATCTGCCGCGTCCGCAGACCGAGGAGTCTCTTTCTATTCTTGTTGTTTAGTACTAGCCTTCTGTATTTCAGTTCTTATTAGACATTCTGGAGTTAGAGCTATGTAGTACTTCTTATCTTGTGATTCATGAGTTTCCAGGTCTTGGATTTATATGTTGGTTTTGAGAATTAAATATGGTGTATGCCGATCGGCACATTTAAACGTTGTTTATTCCTTTATTTCTATTTTAAATTGTTTTACTTCCACAAATTTTGGTTTTCTTTCGCAATTTAGGCTTACCTAGTCGTAGAGACTAGGTGCCGTCACGATGGTTCACGGAGGGCGAACCGGGGTCGTGACAATAATAATAAATAATAAATAGCAATGCATCAATTAAAACTGAAAAATCCAAAACAAGTACGGCTCGGTGAATCGAGCAATTATTTTGAAACAAGTGAGTCTTTAAAACAAAATTACTGAAAATAGCTTAGATTCCTAGCATGGCTATAGAAATAAATTTAGGCTGATTGCCAAGCTACCCAGGGACTCGGCGGGACTGGGAGGGTGTGGCAGTCCAGTTCCTGAGAACAACTCCCTTCTCCATAGTCTGAATAGTGAGGCCTTCTTCCTCCTCCTCCTCCTCCTCAATTATTACACTGCAATCCATGTCTTCGTCTTCCAGGAACATATTTCTCAGCCCAGCTAATGCTTCTTCTTCTGCATTTCCCCATATTGAATGAAAAGTCTGGCCCAGATGCGGCACGGTTGCTTGAGAGGGTAATAATGTCCACGCCATGGAGGCGACCAATCATCATATTACTGCCATGTATACTGGTATCCGAGCCCTTGAAGGTTGTACCATGATGTTTTAGTAGTATTGGTTTGGTAATGCCCTGGAGATTCTTCCCAAGCCCTTTGCCGAGTTCATACCCAGACCATGCTAGTATGCTTTCTATCTTGTTACTCCACCATTTGTCTTTCTAAACGGCATTGGCATGTTCGATGTGATGATAAGTTTCCCCTCCTAGCCTTCTTCTGTTCCCAATGACCAGGATGGTTTGACTGGTGTAGATGGGGTTACTCCCGTCTCCGTGAATGATCACCTCCTGATGGTTCCATTTGAACTTCACGGCCTAGTGTAGTGTGGAGGCCACAGCCCCAACGGCATGTATCGAAGGTCGGCCCAATAGAAGATTGTACGAAGCTGATATATCAAGCACTTGGAATTCAATGTCGAACCAAGTTGGCACCATCTGCAGACAAAGATTAATCTCTCCAATCATTGCCCTTTTAAGACCCATCAAAGGCTTTCACGTTCATGCTTCCTGCCCGTATTTCATGGAAACCTTTGCCCAATCTTTTTAGAGTATCCAACGGACAAATGTTGAGGCTTGAACCTCCATCGATCACAACTCTGGCAATGAATTTGTCTTCAAATTGTACCGTGATATGCAATGCTCGGTTATCATTCAACCCTTCAGGAGGTAGTTCATCCTCGTGGAAGATGATCTTATGACTTTTCGGCACCTGCCCTACCATGTTGGCCATCTCTCCGCAGGTGATATTGTTGGGTACATAAGCTTCACTTAACACCTTCATCAAAGCATTCTTGTGTGCCTCTGAATTTTGCAACAGTGATAGGATGGATATCTGAGCTGGGGTTTTGTTTAAAATGATCAATGACGGAGTATTCCCTTGCTTGTACTTTCCTCCAAAGGTCATCTGGTCCTGTTTCAATGACAGGCTGCTTGGTAGTGGCATCCTTACTTGGTCCTCCCAAGTGTTCAGGTGTATAGATTCTTCTGTTCCTAGTCATTCCCTGTGCAACATCGGATTCTTCCATCTTTGCCTTTCCTTTTCGCCTAGCTTCGGCAACGTAATCCCAGGGTATTGCTTTTGAATCGAAAGGAGGTATGGTTGATATTGTTACTGTGAAAGGTGTGGCCACTTCTACTTCAAATGGAACAGGGGCGGCCGCTGGTGGAGCTACCTCTACCTCAAATGGAACCAATGCAGTTATCTTAACTGTGACTGGTGATGGAGTCTGTACTACAATAGGGGTAAGTGTGACTGCGGGTTTAAAGTCATCGCCTTCTCGAATAAGCCCGATTGACCCCTCAGGATCCCATTCTTCATCCATCTCTATCACATGTATTCCACCGCCCCTATGATCCGGGAGAGGATTGTTGCGGACATTGGGTGCAGCCTCTTTCGCCTGTACGACCTTGTTGTCAATCAATGTCTGGATTTTATCTTTCAGTGTTCGGCACTCATCGATGGTGTGCCCCTTCATACCGGAATGGTATGCACAGGTTTTGTTTGGGTTAACCCATTGGGATAGATTCTCCACCACCACAACAGGAATAAGAGTGACGTAACCAGCGGCCTTCAACCTTTCATACAGCTGGTCGATGGGTTCAGCAATAACGGTGTATTGTCTGGGTGGTTTGCGGTTAAAATTGGGTCGTGGTCTTGGATAATTTTGACGAGTTGAAGGTTACTGGAAATGAGATGGTTGGGAATTATTGGTGTGATAGACAGTAGCCGGTTGGGAATATCTGGAAGACGAGGGTTGATACGTTGGTGGAAGTTCTTGGTATGTGGGTGGGGGTGCTTGGTATGTGGGTGGAGTTGTTTGATATGTGAGTGGAGATTTTGGGCCTTGAGCCACCATTACTGACCCGACATCTTTCTTCTTCGATATGCCGCCTGATTGTAATGCTTTGTTTGTGGCATGTAGTGCCTCAAATTTTGTTACCATCCCGCTTTTGATGCCTTCTTCGATTATTTCCCCAAGTTTGATGATGTTAGAGAACTTATGGTTTTCAATAACCATCAACCTTTCATAGTATTGTGGATCATGTGGTCTGACAAAGAATTTGTTCATCTGTTCCTCATCCAAAGATGGCCTGACTTTGGCTGCTTCTGACATCCAACGACTAGCATACTCGCGAAAAGTCTCGGTGGGCTTCCTCTTAAGGTTCTGAATGTAGAAACATCTGGTGCATTTTCTGTGTTGAACCTGAATCGGTCCATGAAATCAGACGCCATAGTCACCCAGTTGGACCATTTCTTAGGATCTTGGCTGATGTACCATGACAAAGCATCTCCCATAAGACTCCTCATAAACACCTTCATCCGGATCTTTTCATCCTTTCCGACCCCGACAAGTTTGTCACAATAGGTCCTTAGATGAACCCTGGGATCACCTGTACCGTCAAACATCTCAAACTTGGGAGGTTTGTAACCTTCTGATAGTTCTACATCCGGCTGTATGCACAAGTCTTTATAATTCAAACCTTCTATCCCTTTGCCTCCTTCGACACCCTGAACCCGACTTGTTAATTTCTTGAGTTCCTCAGCCATGTTCTCGAGGAGCAGGTCCTTCTCAGCAGATTCTGGTGTATAGGAGGTTGGTCGAGTGGAGTGAGGTACGGTTTCCACATATAGAGGATTGTTTTGGTGAGTGCCTGGAATCTGGGTGTAATGGTGATCATTGGTTGAGTTTTGAGGGTCAGGAATAGGTTGTGGTGTAGTCTGGGGAGTGTGATAAGTAGCGGTTGGTGGGTACTGGATTGGTTGATGGTGGTGTTGTGGCGGAGTTGGTATCGGTAAGGGATTGAGGTTTTGACGTGGAGTTGCATATTGATGCGGTGCAGGAGCGTTTTGTGGATGTTGGTTCAATGTATTTTGGGGAGGTGCTAGGTTTTTGGTGTTTTGTTGGTTGACATCGGGGACACTCAGGGTGAGGGATAGGTTTGCTAAGTTGCGGACCTGCTCTAGTTCTCCCTGTAGCTCTAGTATCTTTTGTTCCAATCGTAAAACCAAATCATTTGGTGCCGGAGTACTCCAACCATCTGAAGTTTTTGCATTCTCTGCATTTTCCTTTCGAATACCACTTAAGTCATCCATTTTAGCCTTCCCTTTGCTTCTCGTATTACTTGGAGGTGGAGGGCCTCTAGATCTGGTGTGATATGCTGATGACGCCAGTATGTGAGAACCAACCTTAGGGGATGGGAATAAAGAATAAAGAAAAACAAAAGGTAAACAAGTCAGTAATGATTCTGAGATGTTTGCAGTATTTAAACACATATTGCGAGAATGTAAATTCACGTCCTAATTTGGGAGCCTCGTTGCGCTCGAGGTAGGCCTAGCGACAAATAGATTTGGAGAAATTCGGTGCCAATAATTGCCTCATTTCATTAATGTAAAAATAAATGACCAAAACTACACTAAATAATGTTACTAATGGCACTTGGCCTTATTACATTCAAAAGAAAAGCAAGTAAATCTAATTTACTTGGTCCCAGAAGGACCCTCTCCAGACCGAATGTTGTTGTCGATCAGTTCCCCCAGCTCGCGCAGGTTCAGCAGTAAGAATGCCCTTTCCAGATGCCCTCCTTCGTTTCCCTCAGTGTTCTGGCAGTCGGTGACTCTCTTTCTTATCTTCCCTTCCAATTCCATTAAACTGTACTCCAGATATTCCAGCCTTTCGCTGGATTTAACAGTCATCCCTTTCCACTCATTGATCATTTCCATATCGGCCTTATGCTGCGCCATATGCTCAGCTTCAGACCCTCGAACTCTTTTGCGTAGCCTGTTATACTTCACCTCCGCTTCGACAAACTCATCTATGACCCTGTTTCCTGGACCCACCCTCGGCTCGAAGACTCCTGATAGATTATCGTCCAACCACAAGGGGTAAAAGTATGAATGGCCCGCATGATATCGGTCTGGCTCGATGGTATCCTTTTCCACAATAATCTTCAAAGTCCACATATGTTGTGCTTCATTCTTATATGGGATGGCGTCACCCTGAAAATCGGCTATGAAGTGACTCAACGTAGTGACTCGCGGTACGACTTGTCTCCTGACTGCCTGTCTCATAACCCTGAGGGGAGCATAAGGGTATATCCCCCTTAACCCAATCAACACCAAGTGTGGGACGTTTCTGGATCTGATGATGAACTCGTCGGTGGGGAACCACTCGAACATCCACTAAACCTGGTCCTCAGTTAACTTGTTGAAAATTGTACCCATCCTATAGCATCCTTAGGTTGAGCAAACATGTCCGGAATGTAAGTCATTCTCTTTGGGTGATGGAAAGCTATATGATCATTCCACGACCTTCGTGGAAACTCCTGACGGTATTGACCCCTTTGGAGATGCTCTAACAACCAGACCTGTAACAGCAAATTGCAACCCTCAAAGAATCTGAACCTCTTCTGACAGCGTTCCAAGGCCCGGTATATATATGCAATGATCATACGTACAATGGTATATGTTTTCCTCTCGATCCCGTCCATCAAAGTTCTTGCCACCATGGACAGCCTAGTATGGATTCTATCCCCTTGGATCGGGAATACCAGCATGCCCAAGAAACACACAATGAACGCGAAGACCCTACGATGAACCCAGCCCAAGGAGGTGATTGAGAACTCATCATCAAAAATATGGTAAGAGCTACTATGATCGTATTTTTCATAGAGAAAGTCAAAAGGTATGTAGGAGTTTTTCAGGCACTCCATGTCATCATTTTTCTTCAGTCCCATCATCTTAAGGAATCCTCTAGTGGTGCGATTTTCAGGTGCTAATAAACTAGGGCTATCCCAAGGCAACCCAGCAAATCCTCCTATTTCTTCTAGAAGAGGAGTCATTTCTATGTCCCCAAAGCGGAACACGGCCCTTTCCTTGTCCCAAAACATAGTGGCAGCCTCGATAAATGCAAAATGTAGCAAAAGTGAAGGTATGATACTGGCCATACCGAATCTGGGGACTCCGTGCCTCATTTTCTACAAAACAAAAGGTGGTTAGGCCCTTTTCCCCTCCAGATTCGTCTGTTTATACAACAATGATTAGAATATTGGCACTTATTTCTCCAAATTAATGAACACAGTCGTGATTGCGTACGTTGGGATTATGGAAAACCCGATGGACTTTTGGGTGAGGCTTGTCTTAAAGGGTTATTATGTGGAGAACATATTAACCCTGCTAGGTTTGACAGTGATGCATGTATAATTAATTAGAGTAAGGTTGCTATAGAGGTCTAGACTAGGACCCTCAAGCGGACAACTTGAGGGGGAAAGGCACGAACCGCCGAACGCACCACTGATCGACTAGTTTTACCGCAAATACGCCTTTCCAAATTTAAAGGGTGATATATAGGAAGAGTGCAAACACTCATCAAGCGTTGCTATAGGATTGATTACGCACGAGTGGAATATGATGCTGAGCATGATTTATGCAACAATAAGTAGCATGTTGTCAAGTATTTGCACATTAAAAATGATAAATGCGGTATTTAAAAAGTTGACAGATAGTTACAAAAGGAAAACAAGGAAACAAATCAGTTTCAGAAAGTAAGATAAATCATAAATGTTTGAAAATAAGCAATTAAATCCAAATAAGGGGGAAGGGAAATATTGTATCAACAAAATAAAGCATGCTTGGGACTAATTCACAAAAACAAGTTCGTTACGGTGAGAGCCTAAATATCCCCAGCAGAGTCGCCATTTAACATTTTCGTGGGTCCCGGCCTAACTTAGTTATGTGAATTACTCATTTAACAAGCAGGCGGTCTAAGCACACATTTTCAAATAAAGGTAGTTTACACAGTCTAAACACATATGCAATCAAGAAAGTTTAGATGTTCTAAGCATACGTAAATTAAGGAGGTTTGAGCATTCCAAGCGTACATAAATCAAGGAAGTTTAGGCAGTCTAAGTACACATACGTGAATTTGGGAAAGGAAAGTCCTAAGTTGATTAGCCTATAGGATCAATCTGTGCGATGCCCGGTAATCCTCCTCAACTAGAGGGGCTACACGTGACATTAGCGCGCAGGTCATCATATCCTTTTACTACCCATTACTCTCCCCTTAGTGGTTATATAAGCGAGTTTAATTAATGAACTCTAAGCGTGCTTTACCCGCCCCTTCCTTGTGGTCCCGGAGGCGTTTAGGACCTCTATACTTAGGCAGTTCTAGACACTCCTAAGGTATTTAAAGGGTAAAATCTAAGCGACAACAAAGAACACATAGGACTGTTAAATAGGGAAGCAATTATGGGCTCATGTTTGCCTACACACATAAACAGATACATAGCACATCTCAAACAACTAATTTTGAAGAAATTCAGAAAGCCTTAGAACATAATATCAAGATGAACATCACAGATATAGAATATGAAGCATTTGTTTAGAAGCGAAGTGGCAGAACTCTAATTAGTCTGCCTAATGATTTTATAGCCTGTTAAACTTGGACAATTTCAAACATAAACAGAACCTGATTTATCATTTATTTAATTGCCTAATGCTTGCCTAGGCGTGGGCCTGTATGCAGTCACAATCTGGGAACTAATTAAACAACTTAAAGTTATTTAGTCCTATAGGCGTGCTAATCTAAGTGATTAATATTACAAAACTGACTTTATGCATGTTTACACTAGGACATGATATCTATTTGTGGGAATGTTTCAAGCCCTTTTGTAGACACTTATTTATTCAAAACAATGTAGACGTGGTATAGAGCCAATGCAAACAAAGTCCAAATCAGGATTTTTAATGCATATAAAGATGATCATTTTTATTAAGCATGATCACAACAGCAGTTTAATGACATGATTTCAAGGTGATAATAATTTATTCAAAGTCAGAGAAAGAAGTGATGAACTTATAACATGTTTCTAATATGCAAAATATAAACGTGAGTGTCCCAAGGCAGGTTTTCTAATGAAAATACCAGAGACTTATGACATGTTTGATGCAAGTAACATAGCATATGGTCCTAGAACATGATTTCCATCATAACATGCATTCAAAGCAGGATTTCTATTGCAAATATGTATATAAACTAAGAGCATGATTTCTATTATGGATCAACCTAAAGTATGATATCCACCCAGTTTCCCACAACATCATAGAGGAACCCTCCCTTTTTACTAATCACCCCAACAGTCTGTTTACAAATAATATTATTACAAACCAGGATCAAATGAATTACATAAGTAAATGAAACTATGCTATAGGGAGCATAAATCAGGCTCAAAGTAAACCTAGGAATGCCAGGCCTTCAACAGAATCTCAGAAGCCAAAGATCGCATAGCCAATAATGTGTGCCTTGGTGTTTCAGAGTTCCCTAAGGACCTCAAGGATCCCGGGCAGTGCTCACACCAAGACTATTTCTCAAATGGGGATTAGTTATGTGCAATGTGGAAGGGCCAACCCTGGTATGCCAGAGTTCAGAGAGATCTGAAGGATCCCTAAGCAGTACACATACCAGAGGGGCAGAACTCAATAGTCTAAGAGTGGAAGTGAGAGCGCTTGACATAAAACAGTGTTGAAATAACCTTCAGGAGTGAAAAAGGTTTTCGGGAACAGACAGAGTTTTAGAGAAAATACTAATAGTGAAAAAATAGTTTGAGATCAAGAGCAATCACACAGACTCAGAAAGCTTAGAGCCACAATCATTCAGCAATCAGTTTGCAAATATGGGTCAAGGGGGTTGGGACATAGAGAGTTCAAACATACAACAGGGTCTAGGGGAGCATAAGGAGCAACCACTGTACAGAACAAACAAGGGTCTAATAGTTCAGAGACTTAACCAACTAGTCATGATAAGAAGCAATTAAGACATGTCATGTTGAAGACAGGGTGTGTGCTCATTAAGATCAACCAAGTATACTAAACAACTAAATTAGCAACATGATTACACCAATTAAAGAGATTAAACAGGGCTGAATAAACGTGCTAGTAGAATTTCAAATAGTCAAGTGAGCCCTGGGCATGCTGACTACACATTTAACAAGAGAAGGCAGAATTCAAACATGCCGACTAAAGCAGTAAACATGGAAACAAATTGAGTAACTAGTACAAGAACAAACATGGATGTATAGACATGGAACACATAAGGTTGAGTTTCAAAATTTAACTAGAGACATACCGGTTAAAGAAGAAAAATGCAGAATATGAAAACAGGTGCGATTCCACTATCTAGCCTTGGCTTTCAGCCGGCTAGACTCGCAGGGTGTGTGCTCATTAAGATCAACCAAGTATACTAAACAACTAAATTAGTAACATGATAACACCAATTAAAGAGATTAAACAGGGCTGAATAAACATGCTAGTAGAATTTCAAACCGTCAAGTGAGCCATGGGCATGCTGACTACACATTTAACAAGAGAAGCCAGAATTTAAACATGCCGACTAAAGCAGTAAACATGGAAACAAATTGAGTAACTAGTACAGGAACAAACATGGATGTATAGACATGGAACACATAAGGTTGAGTTTCAAAATTTAACTAGAGACATACCAGTTAAAGAAAAAAAATGCAGAATATGAAAAACAGGTGCGATTCCACTATCTAGCCTTGGCTTTGAGCCATCTAGACCCACAGGGTCGTTACAAATTTTACATGGTATCTCATACAATTTCATAAATCCATCAAGGTTCGGAGGCATTTTCGTTGGTGGTGGTGAAAAAGAAGCTTGTTCATCACCGCTTCCGGGCGAAGCTGCTTCCTCCGCAAGTTCAACTAGCATTTCTTCGTAAGCTTCATCTACCTCTGGTTGTGATTCAGCAAGTCCAAAATTTCTTTGTTCCGAACAGATCCAATCTCTGAAAAGTACTGATCTTTCCAAGCTCTCCCTCATAGATGTTGTATAATCACCGAGTTGTAGTCTTTCTTGACTGAAAGCGCTCTCTGATGCCACTGTTGAAGCTTGAATGGTTAAAATGTCTCGGGCCATCCTTGAAAGGACTAGAAAGTATTTTTCTTTGGCCTTCCACCATTCCAAAAGATTAAATCAGCCGTCGCAATTCTCCTGCTCAAGTCCCTGTGACAAATAAACTTCAAGCTCATTTAGTTGTGAACAATCACTAGTGGTACAACCTTGAGAACCCCTGAACTCGGTCCAAGAACTAAGTGCTCTTACTCCTGCAGTTCTTTTAGATGATTGAGAACTAGAAGAAGAAGGAGTTGGAATATCTGGTCTAGCATTATCTAGTGCAATTTGATAAGCACTATAAATAGTTAGAGCATTTATTTTAATTGAGGCTTGTGCGTCCGAAAGTGTAGAGTACTCCTTAGGTGCAAGTGCTATACCATTATAAATAGATCGATACCAATATTGAGGACCACCTAATCTCATAGTAGGATTTAACAAGGCAGCAATACCATAAATAGGGGGAATAGGGAAAAAATATTTTTTAAATTTCTTTCTTATAGAATCAATAGCTACTTCATAAATTTCCCCACCCTCAGAAAAATGAGCAAACAAATTTGCAAGATCTGCAAGATAAACTAAACAGTTCGAAATAGTACGATAATATTGCCCAAAAAATTTATTTGTAGCAACATGAAAGGTTTCTAAAAAATCTACAAGTATTTTAATATTAGCCCAATCCGCATTTGTAAGGTGCTCATCATCATCACTTACATGAGCATTAAACGTTGAGTTTATGGGGTTTCTATATTCATATGCAACAACTAATCTTTCATACATGTAATTCCATCTAGTTGGACAAGCTTTAGGAACCTTTCTTTCTCTTAGGCCAAATTCATCGCATCTTTTAAATTATTCTCTAAGTCTACTTCTACGGTTTGAATAAAAAAGCCAATTAAGAGCCATTTTAACCTTTTCAATTTCAACATTTAAAATTTTCATGCCATCACGCGTAATTAAATGGTAAATATGACAAATACATCTAACATGAAAAATATTACTAAATGCAGGATTTAGTATAGTGGTAAGCAAGGCTACATTATTAGTGTTACTAGTAGCATTATCCATTGAAATTGACATTATTTTATCACTAATGCAAATATCTCTACAAATATCTGTAACCATGCTAGAAATAAACTGCCATGTGTGACGTGAATTAATTATTCTATAAGCAATAATGCGCTTTTGCATTATCCACTCCTCATCAATCCAATGACTTGTAACAGTAAGATAATCGCAGTCATTACCACTTCTACCAATATCAGTAGTAATTGCAACACGAAAATTAATATGAGTAAATAAATAGCGCAAATATTGTTCATATTCATGTTTATATTTATAAATATCGCTCTTTACGGTTGTGCGAGGCCATCCTTTATAAGTAGGATTAAAAACTCTTCTAATATAATGCACAAAGTGGGGGTTAGACGGAAAACTATAGGGTAAGCACATAATAGTAATCATTTTTGCTAATTCTTCCCTATCTTTTCTTGGATCATAATTAAAATACCACCGGTAACAGTGTTAATTCCCAGTTGAAATTGATTTGACCAGGTACTAGGGTTAGGCTGACTAGTTGGACTTGCCCCTCGGCCGCAGCTTTCATTTGATTATATTTAACTTTATCTTGAGGGTGTATCATTATGTGTCTTCTCAAACTTCCCCTCCCCCCCTCCCTCCCCGAGNTTATGTCTCTCAATACCCCCCTACCCCCCCCCCCCCCCGCTCAACATAGTTAAAGGCTAACTCTTTGCCACAAGTTTTACACTTAGCTTTATTTTTTTATCTTGTTTGAATAAAAAATGGCCAAACAGATGTTTCGATCCATTTAGAAGGTTGTTTAGAAAAAGTAGGGGTTGTAACAGGGGGGTCAACCGGGGCATCACTTCGATTACTTGGGTTAACTTGAGTAACAGGACTAGTGGGTGTATCATCATCCGGTTGCGTTTCATCTAAATCTATTTCCTGCTCATCTTCTTCATCTATAGTTGGATTACCATAAAGGTTGTTCATATATTCATCATCTAAGCGTTCACCACAACCAAAATTAGGTACATATTGACTCTCCGTAAATTGTAATAAAGTATTATCACTATCAAGAATAGGAGCAGGTGGAGGGTGGGCATGGGGTTTGGGTAGGAGACGCTGGGGAATTAGAGGAGGAATAGATTGGCCACTAGATTCACCACTCTTGGATTTTCCCTTATTTTTACAAAATATTTTTTAAGGAATATGTCATCTTAATTATAATTATACAAAGTAATTAATTAAAACAAACAAAATATAAAATTAAAACTAAAGAGTTGGAACGAGTTTACCGAATTGACGAACAACTTGTTGAAATTAATTATCGTTGAAGACTTGAATACTTCAATTCACCAACTTCACAATTTTTCACACAAGTTGCAACAACAAAGTAACCAATTTTAGAAAAAAATTAGATAGAGATTGATGATTTGGTGAAGAAAAAAGAAAGAATGAGGGGGTATTTATAGTTGAAAATAGGAAAAAAGTGTAATTATAAAAAGTTTGGGGTTAAAACAAAGTCGGGAGGGTTAAATGGCTATTTTATAAATAGCCAATGGCTATTTTGGCAGCCATAACGGCTATTTTTAAATAGCCAACAGTCAGATTTTTAAAAGGAAAAAAATTAAAATTTAGCTGTTGGGCCCGTTTGGGACCGGTTGAACCGGCCCACTTAGGAGCCGGTCCCGGGCCTAACGGGCTTCGCGTGTGAACCGACCCCATGGGCCTATATGTCTCCTTTTTTTCCGGGCTTAAACGGGTAGGACCGTTTAGGCCCACTACCCATATGGGCTCGCGGGCCTGGGCCGGTCCCGGGCCTAACCGGACCGTTAGCCATCCTTAGTTTAGCATAGATAAGGAGATTCTATGGTTGAGGTATTGGGACTTCTATTAGTTTTTTGGCACTTATACTATCTTGAGCCGAGGGTCTATTGAAACCGCCTCTATCCTCATAACGTAGAGATAAGGTCTGCGTACACACTATCCTCCTCAGACCCTACAGTGTGAGATAATATTGGGTATATTGTGGTTGTTGTTGTTAAAAATTCAAGTGCCATAATTACAGAATGATCTGATATACCACGTTTCGACTTGAGTAACATATTGAGAGAAATAGCAATAAACAAATAAATATTTTTATTATTAAAAAAAACAATGACTTTGTTCATCTATTTCCAAAAGTTTAATGACCATTTAAGCAATGAGTAGAATTTTATATGTAATGTTTTCATTGTAAAATCAATATACAAACTTGCATGTTTTGATACTTAAGTCCAAACATCGCTACAAAGTGTAGTAATTTATGTATTTCCTTTCTTTTTGATACAAGTAATTTATATATTTCCCATAAATTACTGCGGACCAAAATGTACTATCTGAAGTTAACATAATCGTCTTTAGTTTCACGCCAAATATTTTGTAAAAAAAAAAAAGAACTACCTAGTAAAATAATGTCACACCCCAAATCTGAAGAGGCGTGGCCGGCACCCGGTGTCATACTCGGCCCGAGCGTACCACTCTGTAACTGTGAACTCTTGAGGGGTAACCCTCAACTTAGGCCGATGAGGCCATATTCTGAATCATCTGAAAATAATGTCTCTCTCATATGTGGGGTAAACATACCCAAAAGTTGATATATATATATATATA
>NW_017677432.1:0-358 GCF_001879085.1 Nicotiana attenuata
TACTAAAGGCGCAACTTAGGGATTGGAGCCTTAATGTTGGCTAAAAGGTAAAAAGCTCAACTCACGTATTGGAGCCCTAATGTCGGCAAAAGGCGACTAGGGAATGGACCCTATGTCTAAAAGGCGCAACTCAGGGATTGGAGACCTAATGTTGGCTAAAGGATAAAAAGCTCAACTCAGGGATTGGAGCTCTAATGTTGGCAAAAGGCGACTAGGGAATGGAGGCCCTATGTCTAAAAGGCGCAACTTAGGGGTTGGAGCCTTGCTAAAAGGTAAAAAGCTCAACTCAGGGATTGGAGCCCTAATGCTGACAAAAGTCAATTAGGGAATGGAGGCCCTATGTCTAAAAGGCGCAACT
>NW_017677432.1:5280-5536 GCF_001879085.1 Nicotiana attenuata
CCCTATGTCTAAAAGGCGCAACTCAGGGATTGGAGACCTAATGTTGGCTAAAGGGTAAAAAGCTCAACTCAGGGATTGGAGCCCTAATGTTGGCAAAAGGCGACTAGGGAATGGAGGCCCTATGTCTAAATGGCGCAACTCCGGGATTGGAGCCCTAATGTTGGCTAATAGGTAAAAAACTCAACTCAGGGATAGGAGCCCTAATGTTGGCTAAAAGGTAAAAAGCTCAACTCAGGATTGGAGCCCTAATGTTGGC
>NW_017677432.1:10550-13732 GCF_001879085.1 Nicotiana attenuata
GGATTGGAGCCCTAATGTTGGCTAAAAGGTCAAAAGCTCAACTCAGGGATTGGAGCCCTAATGTTGGCAAAAGGCGACTAGGGGATAGAGGCCCTATGTCTAATAGGCGCAACTTAGGGATTGGAGCCCTAATGTTGGCTAAAAGGTAAAAAGCTCAACTTAAGGATTGAAGCCCTAATGTCGGCAAAAGGCGACTAGGGAATGGACCCTATGTCTAAAAGGCGCAACTCAGGGATTGGAGACCTAATGTTGGCTAAAGGGTAAAAAGCTCAACTCAGGGATTGGAGCCCTAATGTTGGCAAAAGGCGACTAGGGAATGGAGGCCCTATGTCTAAAAAGGCACAACTCAGGGATTGGAGCCCTAATGTTGGCAAAAGGCGACTAGGGAATGGAGGCCCTATGTCTAAAAAGGCACAACTCAGGGATTGGAGCCCTAATGTTGGCAAAAGGCGACTAGGGAATGGAGGCCCTATGTCTAAAAAGGCACAACTCAGGGATTGGAGCCCTAATGTTGGCAAAAGGCGACTAGGGAATGGAGGCCCTATGTCTAAAAAGGCACAACTCAGGGATTGGAGCCCTAATGTTGGCAAAAGGCGACTAGGGAATGGAGGCCCTATGTCTAAAAAGGCACAACTCAGGGATTGGAGCCCTAATGTTGGCAAAAGGCGACTAGGGAATGGAGGCCCTATGTCTAAAAAGGCACAACTCAGGGATTGGAGCCCTAATGTTGGCAAAAGGCGACTAGGGAATGGAGGCCCTATGTCTAAAAAGGCACAACTCAGGGATTGGAGCCCTAATGTTGGCAAAAGGCGACTAGGGAATGGAGGCCCTATGTCTAAAAAGGCACAACTCAGGGATTGGAGCCCTAATGTTGGCAAAAGGCGACTAGGGAATGGAGGCCCTATGTCTAAAAAGGCACAACTCAGGGATTGGAGCCCTAATGTTGGCAAAAGGCGACTAGGGAATGGAGGCCCTATGTCTAAAAAGGCACAACTCAGGGATTGGAGCCCTAATGTTGGCAAAAGGCGACTAGGGAATGGAGGCCCTATGTCTAAAAAGGCACAACTCAGGGATTGGAGCCCTAATGTTGGCAAAAGGCGACTAGGGAATGGAGGCCCTATGTCTAAAAAGGCACAACTCAGGGATTGGAGCCCTAATGTTGGCAAAAGGCGACTAGGGAATGGAGGCCCTATGTCTAAAAAGGCACAACTCAGGGATTGGAGCCCTAATGTTGGCAAAAGGCGACTAGGGAATGGAGGCCCTATGTCTAAAAAGGCACAACTCAGGGATTGGAGCCCTAATGTTGGCAAAAGGCGACTAGGGAATGGAGGCCCTATGTCTAAAAAGGCACAACTCAGGGATTGGAGCCCTAATGTTGGCAAAAGGCGACTAGGGAATGGAGGCCCTATGTCTAAAAAGGCACAACTCAGGGATTGGAGCCCTAATGTTGGCAAAAGGCGACTAGGGAATGGAGGCCCTATGTCTAAAAAGGCACAACTCAGGGATTGGAGCCCTAATGTTGGCAAAAGGCGACTAGGGAATGGAGGCCCTATGTCTAAAAAGGCACAACTCAGGGATTGGAGCCCTAATGTTGGCAAAAGGCGACTAGGGAATGGAGGCCCTATGTCTAAAAAGGCACAACTCAGGGATTGGAGCCCTAATGTTGGCAAAAGGCGACTAGGGAATGGAGGCCCTATGTCTAAAAAGGCACAACTCAGGGATTGGAGCCCTAATGTTGGCAAAAGGCGACTAGGGAATGGAGGCCCTATGTCTAAAAAGGCACAACTCAGGGATTGGAGCCCTAATGTTGGCAAAAGGCGACTAGGGAATGGAGGCCCTATGTCTAAAAAGGCACAACTCAGGGATTGGAGCCCTAATGTTGGCAAAAGGCGACTAGGGAATGGAGGCCCTATGTCTAAAAAGGCACAACTCAGGGATTGGAGCCCTAATGTTGGCAAAAGGCGACTAGGGAATGGAGGCCCTATGTCTAAAAAGGCACAACTCAGGGATTGGAGCCCTAATGTTGGCAAAAGGCGACTAGGGAATGGAGGCCCTATGTCTAAAAAGGCACAACTCAGGGATTGGAGCCCTAATGTTGGCAAAAGGCGACTAGGGAATGGAGGCCCTATGTCTAAAAAGGCACAACTCAGGGATTGGAGCCCTAATGTTGGCAAAAGGCGACTAGGGAATGGAGGCCCTATGTCTAAAAAGGCACAACTCAGGGATTGGAGCCCTAATGTTGGCAAAAGGCGACTAGGGAATGGAGGCCCTATGTCTAAAAAGGCACAACTCAGGGATTGGAGCCCTAATGTTGGCAAAAGGCGACTAGGGAATGGAGGCCCTATGTCTAAAAAGGCACAACTCAGGGATTGGAGCCCTAATGTTGGCAAAAGGCGACTAGGGAATGGAGGCCCTATGTCTAAAAAGGCACAACTCAGGGATTGGAGCCCTAATGTTGGCAAAAGGCGACTAGGGAATGGAGGCCCTATGTCTAAAAAGGCACAACTCAGGGATTGGAGCCCTAATGTTGGCAAAAGGCGACTAGGGAATGGAGGCCCTATGTCTAAAAAGGCACAACTCAGGGATTGGAGCCCTAATGTTGGCAAAAGGCGACTAGGGAATGGAGGCCCTATGTCTAAAAGGCGCAACTCAGGGATTGGAGCCCTAATGTTGGCAAAAGGCGACTAGGGAATGGAGGCCCTATGTCTAAAAGGCGCAACTCAGGGATTGGAGCCCTAATGTTGGCTAAAAGGTAAAAAGCTCAACTCAGGGATTGGAGCCCTAATGTTGGCAAAAGGCGACTAGGGAATGGAGGCCCTATGTCTAAAAGGCGCAACTCAGGGATTGGAGCCCTAATGTTGGCTAAAAGGTAAAAAGCTCAACTCAAGGATTGGAGCCCTAATATCGGCAAAAGGAGACTAGGGAATGGACCCTATGTCTAAAAGACGCAACTCAGGGATTGGAGCCCTAATGTTGGCTAATAGGTAAAAAACTCAACTCAGGGATAGGAGCCCTAATGTTAGCAAACGCGACTAGGGAATGGAGGCCCTATGTCTAAAAGGCGCAACTCAGGGATTGGAGCCCAAATGTTGGCTAAAAGGTAAAAAGCTCAACTCAGAATTGGAGCCCTAATGTTGGCAAAAGGCGACTAGGGAATGGACCCTATGTCTAAAAGGCGCTAC
>NW_017677432.1:18718-18958 GCF_001879085.1 Nicotiana attenuata
AAAAGGCGACTAGGGAATGGAGGCCCTATGTCTAAAAGGCGCAACTCGGGGATTGGAGCCTAATGTTGGCTGAAAGGTAAAAAGCTCAACTCAAGGATTGGAGCCCTAATATTGGCAAAAGGAGACTAGGGAATGGACCCTATGTCTAAAAGACGCAACTCAGGGATTGGAGCCCTAATGTTGGCTAATAGGTAAAAAACTCAACTCAGGGATAGGAGCCCTAATGTTGGCAAAGGCGAC
>NW_017677432.1:21785-25303 GCF_001879085.1 Nicotiana attenuata
ATGTGAGATCCCATTTTCTCTGGTTACTACGGAAACTGGTAGAACCTATGAGAGTTCCACTAAAGAGGGATGAATCTATGCCTCACCTTATTTATACGTCAGCTGAATCTTTAAGAATAAATCTGAAAATTGTGAGATCTCACAATAGATCCCGCTCCCTTGCACGAGAACTTGCTTAAACAGATTCAGTTTTGCTGCTACTGCTCCTCATTTTTCCCCTTAAGTGGTCATGGATGTTTAGAGAGCTTCTGGTGAAAAGGCTTGATCAACTGAAACATAGGAGCATTTGCTTTTTTGCTTTTGATTACAATTTACGCAGCTGCAACTAGTGCGTCAAGCCGCAGGCTTGCTCCTTAGAAGTTACTTCTACCTATCTAGAGACTTTTTTACTCTTGCCCTTTCCTTTGATGATAAGAAACAAGATATGATTGTCCCAAATCTCCAGCCACTTTAAGGCTAGTTATATTTAAAAGAATCAAGCAACTTGGGTAAAGCTAATCAGGATCTGCACAAACACAATGACCAAGTCTGGATCCCTAATGTTGGCGAAAAAGGTAAAAAGCTCAACTCAGTGATTGGAGCCCTAATGTTGGCTAAAGGTGACTAGGGAATGGAGGCCCTATGTCTAAAAGGCGCAACTCAGGGATTGGAGCCCTAATGTTGGCTAAAAGGTAAAAAGCTCAACTCAGGGATTGGAGCCCTAATGTTGGCAAAAGGCGACTAGGGAATGGAGGCCCTATGTCTAAAAGGCGCAACTCAGGGATTGGAGCCCTAATGTTGGCTAAAAGGTAAAAAGCTCAACTCAGGGATTGGAGCCCTAATGTTGGCAAAAGGCGACTAGGGAATGGAGGCCCTATGTCTAAAAGGCGCAACTCAGGGATTGGAGCCCTAATGTTGGCTAAAAGGTAAAAAGCTCAACTCAGGGATTGGAGCCCTAATGTTGGCAAAAGGCGACTAGGGAATGGAGGCCCTATGTCTAAAAGGCGCAACTCAGGGATTGGAGCCCTAATGTTGGCTAAAAGGTAAAAAGCTCAACTCAGGGATTGGAGCCCTAATGTTGGCAAAAGGCGACTAGGGAATGGAGGCCCTATGTCTAAAAGGCGCAACTCAGGGATTGGAGCCCTAATGTTGGCTAAAAGGTAAAAAGCTCAACTCAGGGATTGGAGCCCTAATGTTGGCAAAAGGCGACTAGGGAATGGAGGCCCTATGTCTAAAAGGCGCAACTCAGGGATTGGAGCCCTAATGTTGGCTAAAAGGTAAAAAGCTCAACTCAGGGATTGGAGCCCTAATGTTGGCAAAAGGCGACTAGGGAATGGAGGCCCTATGTCTAAAAGGCGCAACTCAGGGATTGGAGCCCTAATGTTGGCTAAAAGGTAAAAAGCTCAACTCAGGGATTGGAGCCCTAATGTTGGCAAAAGGCGACTAGGGAATGGAGGCCCTATGTCTAAAAGGCGCAACTCAGGGATTGGAGCCCTAATGTTGGCTAAAAGGTAAAAAGCTCAACTCAGGGATTGGAGCCCTAATGTTGGCAAAAGGCGACTAGGGAATGGAGGCCCTATGTCTAAAAGGCGCAACTCAGGGATTGGAGCCCTAATGTTGGCTAAAAGGTAAAAAGCTCAACTCAGGGATTGGAGCCCTAATGTTGGCAAAAGGCGACTAGGGAATGGAGGCCCTATGTCTAAAAGGCGCAACTCAGGGATTGGAGCCCTAATGTTGGCTAAAAGGTAAAAAGCTCAACTCAGGGATTGGAGCCCTAATGTTGGCAAAAGGCGACTAGGGAATGGAGGCCCTATGTCTAAAAGGCGCAACTCAGGGATTGGAGCCCTAATGTTGGCTAAAAGGTAAAAAGCTCAACTCAGGGATTGGAGCCCTAATGTTGGCAAAAGGCGACTAGGGAATGGAGGCCCTATGTCTAAAAGGCGCAACTCAGGGATTGGAGCCCTAATGTTGGCTAAAAGGTAAAAAGCTCAACTCAGGGATTGGAGCCCTAATGTTGGCAAAAGGCGACTAGGGAATGGAGGCCCTATGTCTAAAAGGCGCAACTCAGGGATTGGAGCCCTAATGTTGGCTAAAAGGTAAAAAGCTCAACTCAGGGATTGGAGCCCTAATGTTGGCAAAAGGCGACTAGGGAATGGAGGCCCTATGTCTAAAAGGCGCAACTCAGGGATTGGAGCCCTAATGTTGGCTAAAAGGTAAAAAGCTCAACTCAGGGATTGGAGCCCTAATGTTGGCAAAAGGCGACTAGGGAATGGAGGCCCTATGTCTAAAAGGCGCAACTCAGGGATTGGAGCCCTAATGTTGGCTAAAAGGTAAAAAGCTCAACTCAGGGATTGGAGCCCTAATGTTGGCAAAAGGCGACTAGGGAATGGAGGCCCTATGTCTAAAAGGCGCAACTCAGGGATTGGAGCCCTAATGTTGGCTAAAAGGTAAAAAGCTCAACTCAGGGATTGGAGCCCTAATGTTGGCAAAAGGCGACTAGGGAATGGAGGCCCTATGTCTAAAAGGCGCAACTCAGGGATTGGAGCCCTAATGTTGGCTAAAAGGTAAAAAGCTCAACTCAGGGATTGGAGCCCTAATGTTGGCAAAAGGCGACTAGGGAATGGAGGCCCTATGTCTAAAAGGCGCAACTCAGGGATTGGAGCCCTAATGTTGGCTAAAAGGTAAAAAGCTCAACTCAGGGATTGGAGCCCTAATGTTGGCAAAAGGCGACTAGGGAATGGAGGCCCTATGTCTAAAAGGCGCAACTCAGGGATTGGAGCCCTAATGTTGGCTAAAAGGTAAAAAGCTCAACTCAGGGATTGGAGCCCTAATGTTGGCAAAAGGCGACTAGGGAATGGAGGCCCTATGTCTAAAAGGCGCAACTCAGGGATTGGAGCCCTAATGTTGGCTAAAAGGTAAAAAGCTCAACTCAGGGATTGGAGCCCTAATGTTGGCAAAAGGCGACTAGGGAATGGAGGCCCTATGTCTAAAAGGCGCAACTCAGGGATTGGAGCCCTAATGTTGGCTAAAAGGTAAAAAGCTCAACTCAGGGATTGGAGCCCTAATGTTGGCAAAAGGCGACTAGGGAATGGAGGCCCTATGTCTAAAAGGCGCAACTCAGGGATTGGAGCCCTAATGTTGGCTAAAAGGTAAAAAGCTCAACTCAGGGATTGGAGCCCTAATGTTGGCAAAAGGCGACTAGGGAATGGAGGCCCTATGTCTAAAAGGCGCAACTCAGGGATTGGAGCCCTAATGTTGGCTAAAAGGTGAAAAGCTCAACTCAGGGATTGGAGCCCTAATGTTGGCAAAAGGCGACTAGGGAATGGAGGCCCTATGTCTAAAAGGCGCAACTCAGGGATTGGAGCCCTAATGTTGGTTAAAAGGTAAAAATCTCAACTCAGGGATTGGAGCCCTAATGTTGCCAAAAGGTGACTAGGGAATGGAGGCCATATGTCTAAAAGGCGCAACTCAGGGATTGGAGCCCTAATGTTGGCTAAAAGGTAAAAACCTCAACTCAGGGATTGGAGCCCTAATGTTGG
>NW_017677432.1:30185-30544 GCF_001879085.1 Nicotiana attenuata
ACTAGGGAATGAGCCCTATGTCTAAAAAAGGCACAACTCAGGGTATTTGGTAGCCCTAATGTTGGCAAAGGTAAAAGCTCAACTCATGGATTGGAGCCCTAATGTTGGCAAAAGGTAAAAGGCTCAACTCGGGGATTGGAGCCCTAATGTTGGCTAAAAGGCGACTAGGGAATGGAGGCCCTACGTCTAAAAGGCGCAACTCAGGGATTGGAGCCCTAATGTTGGCAAAAGGTAAAAGGCTCAACTCAGGGATTGGAGCCCTAATGTTGGCTAAAAGGTAAAAAGCTCAACTCAGGGATTGGAGCCCTAATGTTGGCAAAAGGCGACTAGCGAATGGAGGCCCTATGTCTAAAAGGCAC
>NW_017677433.1:0-13116 GCF_001879085.1 Nicotiana attenuata
TCAAAACCCTAGCACCGTCAGCAACTCCATGATCTAACCAAAATGACATCCATGATTCCTTACCTTATTTGGCCCCTTCTCCTTACTGGCTACCCGATTTTGGTATTTCCTAATGGCTTGCCTAAAATGTCAAGCAGATCTTCTTTAATTGAACCAAATCTGGTTTCGCTTTTATATTTCTTCTGAATATCCTCCTATCTATGTTCATTCTATTATAATATATGATTCTTTGCCTTTATTTTTTATTGATTTTGTGGTTTACCTAAAATAAGGGTTTCAGATCTTTGATTGAACCAAATTTGGTTTGATTCTGGTTTTCTTTTTTGAATAATCTTCTGTCTACATTCATTGTATGCATTATGTGATTCATTGCCTTATTTTTCTGCTGATTTTGTGAAGGTTTACCTAAAACTAGGGTTCGAAACTTTTACTGATTTTGCGATATTCTTTCCTTTCTCATATGGGACTAATATTTTCCTTATTTCTATTCAGTCTACCGTGTTTTCTTTATTCCTTTACCTTATTTTGCCTTGAAACTGATTGTTAATTGATTCCATATTATATTTTCCTTATTCTAAGTGTTACTCGCCTAATTACACGCCATTATTCCCTGATAATTTACTAAACTCTGTATTATTTGTCCTAAAACTAGACTTCAATTGATTCTGTGATTAATTTCCTTCCTTACTTATGTGTGTTTGATTTCTTTCCGTATTTGTTCGCCTGATTGAATACTATTTAAACCCTTCTCCCTTTCCCCTTTAGACAGACTCGAACTCTATAGACTCTCACTAAAACTTAAAGTTTCTGGTTCTATACTCTCTCTGTTCTCTCGCTTACTACTGGTCTTGGTCGGCTTAAAGCCAAGGCCAAACATTCTGGACTCTCAACTTCGTGGTATTATTCTGGCTTTGCTCGCTTAACTGGTGAGTGACTATCCTTTGTCATACCATTTCTTATGTGTTCCTAATCTGTGTTTATAATCCAGCATGTCTAAGATCCCTCTCTAAGCATCATTCTGCCTGTTCACATGCTTTTCTTTTAATACTATGGTTAACACTGTTAATTTAGATTAGTTGTTTTGAGTAATATGAATCCTTTTAAAAAAACTAGCTTAATGTTTAACTTGTCCATGCACACTGTTTGCTAATCCTGCACATGTTTCAAACTTTGCATTTTTAGGGTACTATCAACGTGTAATTAGTTAATTTATCTTAACTTTACAGATTAGTTACTTAATTCATATGCCCTGTCAATTTGTTGCTAACATGTCTGGTATCCCTCTAAATTCATGTGATTACCTGACTGTTTTGCCTAATTGCTTCTGTGATTAAACAAGGTTGTCCTAAATGCTAGCATTAAATACCTAGCTTAACTAGACTGTTAACCAGACTTCAACTCATTTGAACTGTGTTTTTGAGCATGAACCTTGCTTGTTTTCGGGGTGCAATTCTGTCTACAAGTTCCATATCTTAAACTTTGTTTTCTTCTGAAATCAAAACTATTTAAATCTGTCTCTCTTTATATGATGTTGCTCTTTTAAAAACTTCCTCTCTTAGTCCCTTAGGTTATATCCTCAACCACCCTAGTGTGAGCACTGCTCAGGGTCCATGTGAGACTCCTGTGAACTCTGACGCACTGGGAACTGGATCCTAATCTCTTTAAAAATATTTCTGAGTGTGTGGTTCTGGTGTGAGCATTGCCCTGGGTCCCTGAGGCCCTTGGGAACTTTGACACATTGGAAACCTGGTTCTACATGTGTTATGGGTGAGACATTCGTATTTGGCTATGCTGTACCTATGAATTGAGCCTCGAAGTTGATTGGTTTGAAGGATTGGTTCCCAGGTTTATTTGGGCCTAATGAAGGCTCCCTATAGTGTATCTTATTACTATTATGTAATACGTTTGCTATTCTGGTCTGTAATAACTCTGTTAAACAGATTCTGGGGTATTTAGTAAAATCGGGGTGGGGGTGGGGTGGGGTGGGGTTCTTATCTCCTTATGTTAAACATGGTAGAAATCCTGCCTATAGGGATTCATCAATGCTATTAATTCTGCTCATTTGTCAAAACTATTAAGTTCTACAATGTGTTTTAGAAATCCTGCCTATAAGACTTTCATTGGTGATGTCAATTCTGCTTAAACTCGTACAAGTTTTATATGGTGTGTACATTAGAAATCCTGCCTATAGGACGCATCAATATGTGTTAGCAATCATGCCTACAGGAGCCCAATGTTTGATTCAATTGTTCGCTGGTAATGTGTACAATTTCTGCCCTTGTGCTGCTTGATAGCTATCATGCCTATAGGATTTAGATCAATTTAGTAATAAATATCATGCCTATAGGATTTAAACCAATTCAGTAATTGATATCATGCCTATAGGATCGAAATCAATTTCAAACCTAGAGATCATGCCTATAGGACTTAAGTCGGTTCAATAATTAGAAAGCATGCCTATAGGATAAAAGGAAAATACAAGGCAGTGAAACATGTCTATGAAGCTAAAATCAGTGTACATTAGATATCATGCCTATAGGATTTTACTGATTGGTTCTGAATACAGTCGCCACTGTCAATCACTTATACAATATGCCTATAGGACTTAATAATAATTCATGATTCTGTAAGCATGATGCATTACTGTTTGAAGTACCTAGACGATATTCATTAAAATCAGTAGGCAAATAATAGGTCCTAATACTCGCCTCAATGAAACTGCTTCTATATAACACCGCTCGCCTATTTCTCACATAGATATCCTGCCTATAGGAATTTAAGATCGATAAAGATTGTCAATTAATTGCGTGCATTTGCTGTTTATGTGTGGAGGTTAACATGAGCCCATATTTGCTTTGTATTTGCAAGTTCTAACATGTTTTGTTTATCGCGTAGTCTTTTACATTTTGAGCAACCTAGGCTTAGTCTAGAACTATCCCAAAAAGAGGTCCTAATACCTCCAGGGCCATAGGTAAGGGACGGGTAGTGCATGCATAAGAAACACATTAGAATTGACTAGTGCGCTTTAGGTAACAACTTAAAGATGATAATCGGGTAGCAGGAAATGATAGTCTGTGCCTGCTGAATAATATGAGTAACACCCCGAATCGAGGGAGTTACGAGGTATTATTTATGTTGCACGGGGTGATCCTTTAGGCTAAAAAATTTAGGACCCCCATCCCTTATTAAGTAGTTCTCTAGCTTCTTTATTAGAGTTATTCATAAATTAAGTTCAGCCGGGACCTACCGTTGTGGACCTCGAGGGGTGCCAACACCTTCCCCTCAAGGTAATTTCGAGCCCTTACCCGACCTCTGGTAACGCAAACTGGAATAACATGAGTTATATGCTCTAGGTGCCCTAACGCATGTTAATCCGTTAGGTGGCGACTCTAACCAATTCCTTTTTCCCTACTCTCTCAAAGGAGTCATCAAATGTCGAAACCCGATTTTGCGAGAAAAAGGGGGTGCGACAGCATGGCGACTCTGCTGGGGATATCCTTAGGCTCTTACCATTATGAACTTGATCTACATAAATTAGTCTTTCTCGATAAGCGTATTTTTGTTATTTTGCTCTTGTTTTCCGTTTATTTGCTACATGCACATCCTTTTCCCTATCTCCCCTTTATATGAACTCACATGCAATTCTCTGTTTAATTCAATTACAACGTGTGTTTCCTCCTTTTTCCTACTCATGTTCCCGACTTTCAATTTTGCTATATCATGTCTCTCCCCAATCCTTACCCCTTTATTTGCTTTATTGCAATTCCCTCATTCCGCGAACTAACTTCTTCCCTGTTTTTCTTTCCTTTATGTCTTTACGTTCATTCAATACTGCATTTATTTTCAAACATGTGAAAATACTTGACAATGTGTTATTTCTTGCATAATGCATGCTCAACATCATATTCAACTTGTGCGTACTAATACCATAGCGACATTTGATAAGTGACCACGCTCTTCCTAAAATCACCCTTTAAATTTGGAAAGGTTTATTTGCGGTAAAACTAGTCGATCAGCGATGCAGTTGACGTTTCCGTGCCTTTCCCTCTCAAGTTGTTCGCTTGAGGGTACCAGTCTAGACTTCTATTGAAACCTTACTCTGATAATGACTGTACATGAATCATGATCAAACCTAGCCTGGTTTAATATGCCATCCACATAATAACCCTCTAACAAAAACCTTGTCCAAAGTCCACCGGGATTTCCATAATCCCAACGGGCGCAACCACGATGTATGCATTATTTGGAGAGATAAATGCGAACATGCTAATCGTTAATGTGTAAGTATTCGAATCCGGAGGGGGGCAAGGGTCTAACACTATTTATTTTGCAGAAAATGAGGCACGAAGTCCACAGGTTTGGCGTGGTCCAAAGTATACCACCGCTTATTGTTAGATTGGTGGGAAAACCTTTCGCCAAGCGACAAAAATCACGTGAAAAGGGTTCTTGGAAACTTACCCTCCTTATTGGACATCCAGCCAAACAACATGCTGATCGAGGCGGCTACTATGTTCTGGGACAAAGAAAGGGTTGTATTCAGTTTTGGCAATATAGAAATGACTCCTCTTTTGGAGGAAATAGGAGGATTCACTAGATTACCATGGGATAGTCCCGGTTTACTAGTACCGGAAAACCGCACTACCAGGAGGTTTCTAAAGATGATGGGTCTGAGAAGGAATGATGACTTGGCATGCCTGAAGAAGTCCTACATACCCTTCGACTTCCTCTATGAACGATACGGACATAACAAATCTTACCGTATTTTTCACGATGAATTCTCCATCACTTCCCTGGGTTGGAATCATCGAAGGGTTTTTGTATTTATCGTCTGCTTTCTGGGTATGATAGTGTTTCCAAGCCAAGGGGACAGAATTCACACCAGGTTGGCCATGGTAACCAAAGCTTTAATGGAGGGAATTGAGGGACAAACCTATACTATTGTTCCGATAATTGTAGCAGAAATATACCGGGCTCTAGATCGTTGCAAGAAAGGATTCAAACATTTTGAGGGTTGTAACTTGCTGCTGCAGATTTGGTTGTTAGAACATCTTCAGAGGGCCCAATACTGCCAAGAGTTTCCACGGAGACCATGGAACGATCACATAGCTTTCCACCATCCGATAAGAATGACCTTTATCCCAGATATGTTTGCACAACCAGATAATGCTACAGAATGGGCACAGTTTTTCAGCAATTTGACCGAGGACAAGGTTCACTGGATGTTCGAGTGGTTCCCTACTAATGAATTCATCATCAGATACAGGGATGTTCCGCATTTGGTATTGATTGGGTTAAGGGGAATACAACCCTATGTTCCTATCAGGGTCATGAGACAAGTTGGTAGAAAACAAGTCATACCAAGTCTCCAAAATGAGTCATTACAGAGCCGATTTTCAGGATGATGCCATTCCATACAAATGTGAGGCCCAGCACATGTGGCACTTGAAGATTATCGTGGAAAAGGATACCATCGAGCCAGATCGATATCACGCAGGTCATGTGTACTTCTACCCATCATGGTTAGAAGATAACATAGCAGGAATAGCCGAGCCAGGGGTTGGTCAGGGAAACAGGGTCATAGATGAAGCTGCCGAAATACAAGTGAAGTATGAGAGGCTACGCAAAAGAGTCCTTGAATCCGAAGCCAAGCATTTGGAACAACACAAGTTCGACATGGAATCAATTAATGAGTGGAAGGAAACTGCTACAAGGTCGACAAAAAGGCTGGAATATTTGGAGCAGGGTCTAATGGAACTGGAAGGAATAATGAGGAAAAGGGTCGTAGACTGTCAGAATGCAGGGGGCAACGAGGGAGGACACCTAGCGAGGGCGTACTTGCTGTTGGACATGCACGACCTGGGGAATCTGATCGATGGAGCCAAGAAGGTCAAATACGGAGAAGGTCCCTCCGGGACCAAGTAGATTAGATTTTGCTGTTTTTGAAGCGTTTTCGAATTCGATTGTAATAAGGCAAATGCCATTAGTAACTTATTTATCTATTGTCGTTTTTATGTTCGTCTTATTTATTACATTAATGAAATGAGGCATTTATCGACATTAAATCTCGCCAAATCTACTTGTCGCTAGGCTTACCTCGGGCACAACGAGGTTCCCCAAATTAGGACGCGAATTTGTATTCCTGCAAACGTGTTTAAATACTGCAAATACTTTTCAGAATCCTTACTGACTTGTTTATCTTTTTGCATTTTTCTTTATTTTGATTATTCCCATCCCTTAAGGTTGGTTCGCACATACTTGCATCGTCGGCATATATCACCAGATCCAGAGGCCCTCCACCTCATCCTCCTCTGAGCAATCCGAAAACCAAAGGAAAGGCTAAGATGGATGATATGAGTGGTGTCAGGAAAGACAAAGCTACATCTGCTGAGAATATTGAAACTTCAGACGGTCGGAGTACTCCGGCCCATAATGATCTGGTCCTACAATTGGAACAGAAGATACTAGAATTGCAAGGGGAACTTGAGCAGATCCGCAACTTGGCAAACCTCTCCCTCCCCCTAAACGTCCCAGATATTAACTAGCAAAATGCTCAAAACCCAGCACCTCCTCAAAACACACCAAACCAACGTCCACAAAATCCTCCCGCACCCCATCAACATGCAACACCTCCACAAAATCCTAATCCTCCACCAGTACCTACACCTCCTCAACACCATCATCTCCCGACTCAATACCTACAAACCACTTACCATACTCCTCAGAATACCCCACAACCTACCCCTGATCTGCAAAATTCAACTAATGATCACCACTACACTCAAACCCCCGGCACCCACCAAAATAATCCCATATACATAGAAACCTTACCCCACTCTGCTCAACCAATCTCATACACACCAGAATCCGCCGAGAAGGACATGCTCATCAAGAACATGGTGGAGGAGCTCAAGAAGCTCATAAGCCGAGTCCAGGGTGTTGAAGGAGGCAAAGGAATTGAGGGTCTGAATTATGAAGATCTATGCATTCAACCAGACATAGAACTGCCAGAGGGTTACAAACCTCCCAAGTTTGAGATGTTCGACGGAACAGGTGACCCAAAGGTACATTTGCGGACGTACTGTGACAAGCTCGTGGGAGTTGGGAAAGATGAAAGAATTCGCATGAAGCTATTCATGAGGAGTCTCACTGGAGACACTCTATCTTGGTATATCAGTCAAAATCCTAAGAAGTGGGTTAATTGGGTAAGCATGGCATAGGACTTCATGGACCGATTCATGTTTAATACAGAAAATGCACCGGATGTCTTCTACATACAAAAGCTCAAAAAGAAACCAACGGAAAATTTCCGCGAGTATGCTACTCGATGGAGGTCAAAAGCTGCAAAGGTTAGGCCGGCATTGGAAGAAGAGCAGATGAAAAAATTCATAGTCAGGGCCCAGGATCCACAATAGTACGAAAGATTAATAGTCATCAAAAATTGCAAATTCTCCGACATCATCAAACTCGGGGAAACGATTGAATAAGGGATCAAGAGCGGGATGGTAACTAATTTTGAGGCATTGCAGGTTACGAACAAAGTATTACATTCAGGGGGTATATCAAAGAAGAAGGAAGTAGGGGCAGTGATGGTAGCCCAAGGTCCAAAATCCCCACTCACATACCAAACACCTCCACCCACATAACAACCTTCACCTCCCAGATATCCTCAACCCACTACCGCCTATCACACTTATAACACCCAGCCAGCCTATTACCATTCATCTCCAACCCGTCAAAACTATCAAAAACCCAGACCCAATTTCGATCGCAGGCCGCCCAGACAATACACCCCTATTGCGGAGCCCATCGACCAGCTATATGAAAGACTGAAGGCTGCCGGATATGTCACCCCTATTCCCGCTGCCGCCATGGAAAACTCCTCCCAATAGGTCAACCGAACAAAATATGTGCGTACCATTCCGGCATGAAAGGGCACACTATTGATGAATGCCGCACTCTAAAAGACAAGATTCAGATCCTGATTGATACCAAAGTCATACAAGCAAAGGAAGCCGCACCCAATGTCCGCAACAATCCCCTCCCAGATCATAGAGGCGAAGGAGTAAATATGATAGAAACTGATGAAGAATGGGATCCTGAAGGGTCGATTGGGCTTATTTAGGAAGGTGACGGCCTTCAAAAGCCGGCAGTCACACTCACTCCTATTGTGGTACAGATACAGCCACAGGTCGGAGTTGAAGTAGCCGCATCAACTCCGTTTGAAATCGAAGTGACAACACCTTCGACTACACCTACTCTATTTGAAGTAAAAGTAGCCACACCCTTCACTGTAACGGTAGCATCCACACCACCCTTCAATTCCAACGCCATACCTTGGGATTATGTTACTGAAGCTAGGAGAAAAGGAAAAGCAAAAATGGAAGATTCTGGTGCCGCACAGGGGATGAGCAGAACTGGAAGAATCTATACACCTGAAAATTTGGGAGGAACAAGCAAGGAAGCTGCTGCCAAACAACCCATCACTGAAACTGGTTCAGATGATCTCTAGAGAAAGGTACAGGCAAGAGAATACTCTGTTGTTGACCATCTAAACAAAACCCCTGCTCAGATTTCCATTCTATCACTGCTATAGAATTCGGAGACGCATAGGAATGCGTTAATGAAAGTTTTGAATGAAGCTTTTGTGCCCAACAACATCACCAGTGGAGAGATGGCCAACATGGTAGGGCAAGTACTGGAAATCCACAAGATCACCTTTCACGAAGATGAATTACCACCTGAAGGACTAAGTCACAACAGAGAACTACACATCGCGGTACAGTTTGAGGACAAATTCATCGCTAGAGTCCTAATAGATGAGGGTTCAAGCCTCAACATTTGTCCGTTGACTACTCTAAAAAGGTTGGGTAAAGATTTCCATGATATACGAGCAGGGAGTATTAATGTGAAAGCATTTGATAGGTCTCAAAGGGCCACATTTGGGGAATTCAACCTTTGTTTGCAAATTGGCCCGACTTGGTTCGATGTTAAGTTTTAAGTGTTGGACATATCTGCTACGTATAATATTTTATTGGGATGACTACACCAAGCCGTGAAGTTCGAATGGAACTATCAGGAGGTAATCAATCATGGAGATAGAAGTAATCCCATTTACACCAGTCAAGCTGTCCCAGTTGTTGAGAACAGAAAAAAGTTGGGTGGAGAAACTTATCACCGCATCGAGCGTGTCAATGCAATTGAGAAAGATAAATGGTGGAGTAGCAAAATAGAAAGCATACTGGCATGGTCAGGGTATGAACCCGGTAAAGGTCTCAGTAAGAATCTCCAGGGTATCACTAAGCCAATACAACCAAAACGTCATGGTACCACCTTTGGACTTTGGTATCAGTACACCTGGCAGGAGTACGATGACTGGTCGCAGCCATGGCTTGGCCCCTATTACCCTCTTGAACAGACGATACCCCATCTACATCAGACATTTCATCAGACTGACATGATATGGGGATCTGAAGAAGATGAGGCTTTAGCTGGTCTGAGGAATCTGTTTCTAGATGATGAACACATGGACTGCAATGCAATAGTTGAGGGGGAGGATGAAGAAGACCTCACCATTTAGACCATGGAGAAGGGAGCTATTCTCAAGAATTGGACTGCTGCACCATCCCGGGCCCGTCGAGTTCCTGGGTAGCCTGGCAATTAGCATGATCTGTTTTTAAAAAGCCATTTTATGCATTTAAGATATTCCCAGTATTTGTTTTAAGACGCATTTTGTTTTGAAATAATTGCTCAAGTCATCGAGCCATACCTGTTTTGATGTTTTCGAGATTTAATTAATGCATTGTTATTTTAGTATTTATTATTATCTCTTACATTTTTCCTCTACAGCATTACTATTTCTTACCTTGATGAACCAACGACTGTGACATGTAATGAGACAACGCAACATAAGGATAGTGACTTGGAAGAAGAAGATGAGATACCTGAGGATGTTATCAGAGAAGTTGAGAATTTTGAGAATAAGCCTAAGTCCAACCTAGACGAAACCGAGACGGTCAATTTGGGAGATTCTGGAACCATCAAAGAAACTCGCATAAGTATTCACTTGTCACTGTCAAAAAAAGAAAGAATACACTCGTTTCTTGAAAGAATATGAGGATATTTTTGCATGGTCATATGATGACATGACCGGCCTGAGCACATCCATAGTGGCTCATAAGTTGCCTACCAATCCAATGTGTCCGCCGGTGAAGAAGAAACTCAGAAAGTTCAAACCAGACATGAGCCCAAAAATCAAGGAGGAAGTCACCAAGCAGATCAAAGCCAAAGTCCTCAGGGTAGTTGAATACCCAACTTAGTTATCCAACATCGTACCGGTTCTGAAGAAAGATGGGAAAGTCAGGGTGTGTGTTGACTATCGGGATATAAACAGAGCAAGTCCCAAAGGCGATTTCCCATTGCCAAATATACACATTCTGATCGACAATTGCGCCAATCATGAACTCTAATCCTTTGTAGATTGCTTCGCGGGTTATCACCAGATTTGGATGCACGAAGAAGACGCAGAGAAAATAGCTTTCCTTACACCATGGGGGGTATACTGCTGCAAAATGATGCCATTCGGTCTGAAGAATGCTGGGCCCACCTATATGAGGGCCGTGAAAACCATCTTCCATGATATGATACACAAGGAAATAGAGGTATATGTTGACGACGTCATCATCAAATCCAAGAGAGCCACAGATCACATAGCAGACTTGAGGAAGTTCTTCGACAGGCTACGGAAGTACAATTTAAAACTGAACCCCGCAAAATGTGCATTCTGGGTTCCTGTCGGAAAATTGTTGGGATTCATCGTCAGCCGCCGAGGAATCGAGTTGGACCCGTCAAAGGTTAAAGCTATCCAAGAGTTGCCACCACCGAAGAACAAGAAGGATGTGATGAGTTTCCTGGGATGCCTCAATTACATCAGTCGCTTCATAGCACAGTCCACAGTAATATGTGAACTCGTCTTCAAAATGTTAAAAAAGGATGCTGAAACCAGTTGGACTGAAGATTGTCAAAGGCTTTTGACAAAATCAAGGAATACCTGTCGACACCACAAGTCCTAGTCCCACCGGAACCTAGGAGACCTTTGCTACTCTATTTGTCCGTACTAGATGGGGCTTTCGGCTGTGTTTTAGGACAACATGACGTGATAGGAAGAAAGGAGCAAGCCAAATATTACTTGAGTAAGAAGTTCAGACCTTATGAAGCACGATACTCTCTGCTAGAACGCACTTTCTGTGCTTTAACATGGACAGCTCAGAAATTGAGGCATTACTTCTGTGCCTATACCACATACCTCATATCAAGGATGGATCCTTTGAAGTACATCTTTCAGAAGCCTATGCCTACCGGGAAGTTGCCCAAGTGACAAATATTGCTGAGTGAGTTCGATATCATTTATGTAACTCAGAAGGCAGTCAAAGGACAAGCGTTGGCAGACCATCTTGCTGAAAATCCTGTAGGAGGAGAATACAAACCACTAAAAACGTATTTTCTTGACGAAGAAGTGTCATTCGTAGGAGAGGACATTGCTGAAGCCTACGACGGTTGGAGAATGTTTTTCAATGGAGCTGCAAACTTCAAAGGAGTGGGTATTGGAGCGGTCTTGGTGTCAGAGACAGCCCAACATTATCCAGTGTCGCGCCCCCTTTTTCCCCCTCACGGGGAGAGGTCCGGGATTCGATATTCCATGGGGTGTGATAACTCATTTCCTTTTGGGAATTGGGTATTTGAAGAGTCGCCACCTAACGGATTATGGTGCGGTAGGGCACCTAGAGCGATTAACTCTTGGATTGGTTTGCATTACCAGAGATTAGGGTAAGGGCTCGAAATAACCTCGAGGGGAAGGTGTTAGGCACCCCTCTTGGTCCACAACTATGGGTCCCGGTACAACTTATATTCACAAATTAGTCCATATAAATAAATAGTTGAATCAAATAGGTTACAAGTAAAGCACGTTGGGTAACTCAAGTAATAAAGATTTTTGAACGAGTTGTAAGAAAAGGTTTTAAATAGAAAAAGGAATTTTTGTAAAGGAGGAGTCCTAGGTTGGTTAGCCTATAGGGTCACCCCACACAATGTCCGGTAAACACTCCTCGATGAGGGGCTACACGTGCCATTAGCGCGTAATCATCATATCCCATATCTACCCTTCCCATCCCCTTAGTGGTCATGCAAAACGAGTGTTTGGTCAGCGATCTCTATTGCGTGCTGTTACCCGTCCCTTCTTAATGGCCCTGGAGGGATTTATGACCTCTACCTATAGGTGGTTCTAGAAAGACCCCTAAGGTTTTAAAGGTGAAAATTCTAAGGCGACAGGCAAAACAATTAGGACTTTTAGCATATAAGATAAAATGAGCAATTAGAGGCTCAAACTTTCCTCCTCAAATAAGGCACATAAACAGCACGACTCAAGCGCAATTAAGGGCTTTTTATTAAACAGTATCCTGAGGCAGGATGTCTAGGTGAATATGCAGAAGACAAGCAATTTATTTTATAAACTCAGGAGTAATGACCCTAGCAGTTGCCTATTGGCTTTTTAAAAGCCTGTTAGGATCAGAAAAAAATATTAAGTCATAGAAAACCATTTCATGGATTGCAAGTTTTGAAAACGCCCTATAGGCTTGCCTATACGCGGACACTGATGACTGTATTTTATAGTAAAACAGGGCAGATTTTAAAATAGACTTTTAAAATCAGTATGGGCATGTTGTCTAATAACAGATTAAGGCAGTTTTTAAAAGAACTCGTTTCATGGAAATATAAACCACTTAGTTAAACCAATTCAGAAGTGAACTAAACGTTAAACGGATTGAGTTATTTAAACTAAACCTAGGCGAGACCCATAGGCAGGATTTGATATTGTTCCATATAGGCATGATATCTAGGTTTAATACTGATTTTAAAGACTTGCAGGCATGGAAACATACATAAGCACTTGTTATAACAAAATCTGGATTAAATCCTATACGCATGGCATCTATTTGTGAAGTTGATTTTAAGACTTGCAGACATGGAAACATAGATAAGCACTTGTTGTAACAGAATCTGGATTAAGTCCTATAGGCATGACATCTATTTGTGAAGCTGATTTTAAGACTTGCAGACATG
>NW_017677433.1:23566-30535 GCF_001879085.1 Nicotiana attenuata
GGCTGTATGTATAGATCCTCATAGTTCAAACCCTCTATTCCTCTGTCGCCCTCAACACCTTGAACTCGACTTGTTAACTTCTTGAGTTCTTCAGCCATGTTTCTGATGAGCAAGTCTTTCTCGGAGGATTCCGGTGTACAGGAGATTGGTTGGGTGGAATGAGGTATGGTTTCCACATAGATGGGGTTGCTTTGATGGGTGCCAGGAACTTGGGTGTAGTGATGGTCATTGGTGGAGTTTTGGGGATCGGGAATGAGTGGTGGTGTATTTTGGGAAGTGTGGTAAGTGGTGGTTGGCGGGTAATGAATTGGTTGATGGTGTTTTTGTGGTGGAGCTGGTAATGGGTTGGGATTCTGAGGCGGAGTTGCGTATTGATTTGGTGCGGGAGGATTTTGTGGGTGTTGGTTTTGTGTGCTTTGAGGAGGTGCTGGATTCTTGGTGTTCTGTTGGTTGATGTCAGGGACATTCAGGGTAAGTGACAGGTTTGCCAAGTTGCGAACTTGCTCAAGTTCTCCTTGCAGTTCCAGTATCTTTTGCTCCAGTCATAAAACCAGATCATTTGGGGCCGGAGTGCTACGGCCGTCGGGGGTTTCTGCATTCTCAACATTCTCCTTTCGGATACCACTTAAATCATCTATTTTTGCCTTCCCTTTGCCTTTTGTGTTGCTTGGAGGAGGAGGAGGTGGAGGGCCTCTGGATCTGGTGTGATATGCTGATGAGGCCACTATGATTGAACCAACCTAGGGGGTGGGAATAATAATAAGAAATAAGCAAAAACAAAAGGTAACAAGTCAGTGAGGATCCTGAAATGTTTGTACTATTTAAGCACATATCGCAGAAATATAAATTCGTGTCCTAATTTGGGAGCCTCATTGCGCCCGAGGCAGGCCTAGCGACAAGTAGATTTGGAGAACTTTTAATGCCAATAAATGCTTCATTTCCAAATGTAATAATAGGCGAATCCCAAAACGACACTAAGATAAAAATTATAAAATGAGTTACTACTGGCACTTGGCCTTATTGCATTTTAGGAAAAGCAGAAATAAATCTAGCCTATTTGGTTCCAGAAGGACCGTCCGCAGATTCGATCTTCCGGACTCCATCATAGAGATCTCCCAGTTCACGCAGCCCTAGTAGCAAGTAGGCCCTGGCCAGATGTCCTCCTTCAGCTCCTTCAGCGTTCTGGCAATTCTAAATTCTCTTTATGACCTTGCCTTCCAACTCCACTATTCCCCGCTCCAGATATTCTAGTTTCCTGTTGGAAGTGACCGCCATCTCTTTCCATTCCTCGATCAATCTCACATTCCTTTTATGTATCTCCCGGTGTTCGTTCTCAGAGTCGTGGACCCTCTTGCGTAGCCTGTTGTACTTGACCTGAGCTTCAACTTCCTCACTATGATTCTGTTCCCTCGACCGGCCCCTGGCGTCACCATTCCTTTCAGATTGTCTTCCAACCATGCCGGGTAGAGAGGCTCGCACCCTGCATGATACCTGTCTGGCTCGACGGTGTTCTTCTCCACGATGATTTTGCAGTGCCACATGTGCTGAGCCTAGCACTTATGAGGGACGTCGTCGTCTTGAAAGTCTGCCCTGAAATGATTCATCTTAACAACCCTTGGTACAACCTATTTTTGGCCTGCTTGCCTCATAACTCGCATAGGGACATATAAGTATATACCCCTCAACCCGATTAGCACCAAGTGTGGAGCATCCCTGGATCTGATAATAAACTCGTCTGTAGGGAACCATTCAACAATCCATTGCACCTGTTCCTCGGTTAGATTGTCGAAGAACTCTACCCATTCCTTGGCGCTTTTTGGCTGAGCAAATCTATTTGGAATATAAGTCATTTGCTTGGGGTGATGGAAAGCAATGTGATCGTTCCAAGCCCTTCGCGGGAATTCTTGGCGATAGTGACCCTTTTGGAAATGCTTCAACAACCACAACTGCAGTAATAAGTTGCAGCCCTCAAAATGATTTACCCCTCTCTGACAATGCTCCAGAGCCCTATAGATGTCGGCTACGATCATGGGGAATATGGTGTATGCCTGTCCATTAATCCCTTCCATCAAAGTCTTTACAACCATAGCCAACCTAGTGTGAATTCTTCCCTTTTTCATTGGGAACACTATCAGGCCTAGGAAGCACACATGAATACAAATGCCCTACGCTGGATATGACCTAGAGAAGTGAGCGAGATCTCATCATGGTAGGTGTAGAAAGATTTGCTATGGCCATACCTCTCGTACAGGTATTCGAAAGGTATATAAGATTCCTTTAAGCACACTAAGTTGACGTTCTTCTTCAATCCCATCATCTTCAAAAACCCCCTGCCCGTACGGTTTTCTGGTACCAATAGCCCAGGACTGTCCCAAGTTAATTCCGCAAGCCCTCCAATTTCCTCTAGAAGTGGTGTCATTTCTATGAACCCAAAACGAAACACCGCCCTCTCACTATCCCAAAATAAGGTGGCAGCCTCGATCAGTTTGTTGTTTGGCTCAATATAAAGCAAGGCGGGCAGGTTACCCAGGTACTTCCTCACATGTTTCTTGTCACTTGAGGAAAGGTCCTCCCACCAATCTAGCAGTAATGATTGGATGTTGCTAACCATACCGAATCTGGGGACCTCGTGCCTCATTTTCTGCAAAACAAAAAGGGTTAGGCCCTTCTCCCCTACTAGACTTGACCATTTATACATTTGTGATCAACATGTCGACATTTAGTTCTCCAAATTAATGCACAGAACGTGGTTGTGTCCATTGGGATTACGGAAAACCCGATGGACTTTGGATAAGGCTTATCTTAAAGGATCATTATGCGGACAACATAACTGATCCGACTAGGTTTGATCATGATGCATGCACAATTTTAACCAGAGTAAGGTTTCTATGGGGTTTTAGAATGGTACCCTCGAGCGGACAACTCGAGGGGGAAGGCACGGAACCATCGACTGCACCGCTGATCGACTGGTTTTACTGCAAATAAGCCTTTCCGAATTTAAGGGTAGTAAATAGGAAGAGCGCAACCACTCATTAAAGCGTTGCTATGGGATTTGATACACACGAGTGGAATATGATTTGGAGCATGATTTATGCAGCAGTTAATAACACGCAGTCAAGTATTTGCACGTAAGGAAAAATAAATACAGTATTTAAATAATTAAAAGACGGTTACAGGAAAAGGAAATAAAAAGACAAGTCAGTTTCAAGAATAAAGAACAATAAATGCTTAAAAGGAAACAGACAGTCAAATTAAAATAAGGGAAGAGGGTACGGGATAAAGCATGCTTGGACTAATTCATAAGAGCAATTTCGTTTTGGTAAGAGCCTAAAAATCCCCAGCAGAGTCGCCATGCTGTCGCGCCCCCTGTTTCCCCCCTCGCGGGGAGAGGTCCGGGATTTGACGTTCCATGGGGTGTGATAACTCATTTCCTTTTGGGAATTGGGTATTTGAAGAGTCGCCACCTAACGGATTATGGTGCATTAGGGAACCTAGAGCGATTAACTCTTGGATTGGTTTGTATTACCAAAGATTAGGGTAAGGGCTCGAAATAACCTCGAGGGGAAGGTGTTAGGCACCCCTCTTGGTCCACAAATGTGGGTCCTAGCCGAACTTATATTCACAAATTAGTCCATATAAATAAATAGTTGAATCAAATAGGTTGCAAGTAAAGCACGTTGGGTAACTCAAGTAATAAAGATTTTTGAACGAGTTGTAAGCAAAGGTTTTAAATAGAAAAAGGAATTTTGGTAAAGGAGGAGTCCTAGGTTGGTTAGCCTATAGGATCGCCTCACACAATGTCCGGTAAACACTCCTCGATGAGGGGCTACACGTGGCATTAGCACGTAGTCATCATATCCCATATCTACCCTTCCCATCCCCTTAGTGGTCATGCTAAGTGAGTGTTTGGTCAGCGATCTCTATTGCGTGCTGTTACCCGTCCCTTCTTAATGGCCTTGGAGGGATTTAGGACCTCTACCAATAGGTGGTTCTAGACAGACCCCAAAGGTTTTAAAGGTGAAAATTCTAAGGCGACAGGCAAAATAATTAGGACTTTTAGCACATAAGATAAAAGGAGCAATTAGAGGCTCAAAGTTTCCTCCTCAAATAAGGCACATAAACAGCACGACTCAAGCGCAATTAAGGGCTTTTTATTGAACAGTATCCTAAGGCAGGATGTCTAGGTGAATATGCAGAAGACAAGCAATTTATTTTATAAACTCAGGAGTAATGACCTTAGCAGTTTCCTATTGGCTTTTTAAAAGCCTGTTAGGATCAGGAAAAAAAACATTAAGTCATTGAAAACCGTTTCAGGGATTGCAAGTTTGGAAAACGCCCTACAGGCTTGCCTATACGGGGGACACTGATGACTGCATTTTATAGTAAAACAGGGCAGATTTTAAAACAGACTTTTAAAATCTCTATGGGCATGCTGTCTAATAACAGATTAAGGCAGATTTTAAAAGAACTCGTTTCAGGGAAATATAAACCACTTAGTTAAACCAATTCAGAAGTGAACTAAACGTTAACCGGATTGAGTTATTTACACTAAACCTAGGCGAGACCCATAGGCAGGATTTGATATTGTTCCCTATAGGCATGATATTTAGGTTTAATACTGATTTTAAAGACTTGCAGGCATGGAACATACATAAGCACTTGTTATAACAGAATCTAGATTAAATCCTATAGGCATGGCATCTATTTGTGAAGCTGATTTTAAGACTTGCAGACATGGAAACATACATAAGCACTTGTTGTGACAGAATTTGGATTAAGTCCTATAGGCATGGCATCTATTTGTGAAGCTAATTTTTAGATTTGCAAACATGGAAACATACATAAGCACTTGTTGTAACAGAATCTGGATTAAGTCCTATAGGCATGGCATCTATTTGTGAAGCTGATTTTAAGACTTAAAGACATGATTTCTATTACGGAATTATTTGAAACCTATAGGCATGATTTCTAGCATGGTGAGATAAACATGACAAGATGTAAAGCCCTATAGGCATGATTTTCTACTTGGTAAGGCAATCAGATTAAAGTGTAAAGTCCTATAAGCATGATTTCTACCCGTATTTCCCCATAAACATGTAGCTACCCATCCCTTTCACTAATTACCCCAATATTTGTTTACAAGTTATTACAGACCATATGAATGAATTACATAAGTAAATAAGAAAATAAGAATCTATTCTATAGGGAGCCTTCAATTAGGCCCAGATTTCCAAAGCCTCAAATGCCTCAATTCCATAGACAATATCATAGTCTAGGTGCATCAAAGTTCCCTAAGGATTTCAAGGATCCCGGGCAGTGCTTACACCTAGACTGGGTAACCAAAATTGGATAAGTGTAGTGTGGAAGGGCCAGCCTCAATATGCCAGAGTTCAGAGGGTTCTTAAGAGGATCCCAAGGCAGTACACATACTGGAAGGGGCATAACTTATTGACTTAGGAGTAGAATGAGAGTGCTTGACATAGCTTGAAAGAGTTTTAGTGAGAAAATAGTGTTAAAAGAGACTTGTTTGAAACATTTTTGTAGTATAAAAGAGAGGGTCATGCAGTAAAACAGCTTTGAAAAGAGAGAGTTACATGATCAAGCAACAGTAAATCAAACATGGAATCTAAAATCACATCAGCAATGTTCACAGGACCAAAACCAAGAGGAAAGAAACTACACACCAGGGTGATGGGGATTGTGCACACATAGAACACATGATTGTAAACACAGAACCAGCCAAGGTCTTAGGAAGTGGTACAAACATGCTCAAACACAACTGATCAAGCACAGTCACAGAACCAGCAATACTTAAGGGGGTTTAGTAGGATCCAAATGATTTAAGACCAATTCCAGAACCATACAAGTCAAGAGTGTAGACTACATAGCGGGGATTCATACCATAAACCAGATAGTGCAAAACGGACTACATAAAGGGGAAACATGCTTATACTAATCCTAAGGAAGGGGGTTCCATAATATGCTAATTATGTGATTACATTAACTACAAGTTTCACAACAAAACCATAAGTAGAAGCAAACTAGAAACAAGATGAACTGAAGCAATAAAAGAACCATGTTGTTGTTGAAAGTTGAATTGAAACTAGAACATACCAGTAAAGTGGACAGTAAGCAAAAGTGAAGGAGCAGGAGAGCACAATAGTTAGCCTTGGCTTGCAGCTGGCTAACTCAGAATAACAGCAAGTAGCACAAAGAGCAGAAAGTTTTAAGTGTGAGAGAGAGAGCTTTTCAACCAAAGTGTTTGTGTGTTGTGTTAATAAAATAGTGTGTATATATAGTTTGAAAGAAGGTATCAAATAAGGTAAAAATCAAAGTTCATCAGTAATTATGGGGACTCAGAATCAATCAGTCATGAAATCATGGTAAGTACTCCTTTAATTGAGGAGTCAACTTCAAACGGTAATAAACATGTGGAAAATAAGGAAGGAAATCGTATAAGGCTGAGCATAACAAATAAGGAAATATTTTCTGCATAGTATAAATACACACATGTAATAGAGGCTAGGTTCAGCATATTTCAATCAAGGAAAGACTTACGAAATCAATTAATACCATAATTGACCGTAGAATAAGGTCAGAAAATATTCTACAAGGTTAAAAAATCAGTAGCGATATCATGCGAAATCAGTGAAAGATCAATAATAAAGATTCAAGGATTCAAAAGTAGAAAATAACACTGATTTAGCATAGCTTTATAAGAACAAGCACATAGTAAGCAAAAACCAGAACTCTAAGAGGTCGAGTAGGACAAAAATCATATATAAATTAGGGATTCATGTAGAGTACAGTCTGAATTAGTAGAATAAGCATGATATAGGCAGGAGAAGTGGAGAATCAGAAACATTGGTGAACAAAATAGGGTAAAATCACATAACAGGCAGGGATAGGCATAACAAGCAATCATAGGGTAAAATCACAGAATCACAGAAACATATAGATTAAATGAAC
>NW_017677434.1:0-862 GCF_001879085.1 Nicotiana attenuata
AGGTAGAATGGTAGCCTTATGCAAGTTGGAAGGCAGAATGGTAGCCTTATGCAATGCAGATGCAGATGGAGACAACATTTAGTCTCGGAAGGCAGAATAGTAGCCTTATGAAAATTGGAAGGCAGAATGGTAGCATTATGCAATGCAGATGCAGATGGAGACATCGTTTAGTCTCGGAAGGCAGAATAGTAGCCTTATGCAAATTGGAAGGCAGAGTGGTAGCCTTATGCAATGCAGATGCAGATGGAGACAGTGTTTAGTCTCGGAAGCCAGAATGATAGCCTTATGCAATGCAGATGCAGATGGAGACAGCGTTTAGTCTCGGAAGGCAGAATAGTAGCCTTATGCAAATTGGAAGGCAGAATGGTAGCCTTATGCAATGCAGATACAGATGGAGACAACGTTTGGTCTCGGAAGGCAGAATAGTAGCCTTATGCAACAAATGACGGTAGAATTTTCTTAGCTGATAATAGATTGCGGCGTCGTGATTACTGGGAGCATTGTGACATACGGAACATCAGTGGTGTGTGCTGATAGCAAATATTGGCAAGTGCAACGGTTCTGAGAATCGTATTTTGAACGATGTTTGTCCCATAGGCGTACAGTATGTTTAATGATTTCGCAATCCTAGTGCCTGCATCCAAAGAAGAATCGTGAGTCTTGTAAGGGGGAAGGTTAGTTCGTATCCTTGCTGGCTTGCTTGACTTGTTCGGCTTTGATCTGGTGATACCGTCTGTATCATTGGGGTAGCGTTGCTAAACAAAGCAGTTTCAATAATAAACATGCATGATTTTGTAAAAGTATGACATAAATGTATAATTAAAAATAGCTTTTAGATGAACCGACGACTGTGACGTAGTTC
>NW_017677434.1:2149-14196 GCF_001879085.1 Nicotiana attenuata
TGCTCCATTGAAGAACATTCTCCAACCGTCATAGGATTCCGCAATGTCTTCTCCTATGAATGATACCTCTTCATTAGGAAAATACGTTTTCAGGGGTTCGTATTCTCCATCCACGGGGTTTTCAGCAAGGTGGTCTGCCAGTGCCTGTCCCTTGACCGCTTTCTGAGTTATGTAAACAATGTCGAACACACTCAACAGGATTTGCCACTTGGCTAGCATGCCAGTGGGCATGGGCTTCTGAAAGATGTACTTCAAGGGATCCATTTTTGATATGAGATATGTAGTATAGGCACAGAAGTAATGTCTCACCTTCTGAGCTACCCAAGTCAAAGCACAATAGGTGCGTTCCAATAGAGAATACCGGGCCTTGTACGGGGTGAACTTCTTACTGAGATAATAAATGGCTTGCTCCTTCTTTCCTGTTTCATCGTGCTGCCCCAGAATGCAACCGAAAGCTCCATCTAACACTGCAAGGTAGAGTAATAAGGGTCTACCTGGCTCAGGCGGGACTAAGACTGGTGGTGTTGACAGGTACTCCTTGATTTTGTCGAAGGCCTTTTGGCAGTCATTGGTCCATTTGGTGGTGGCGTCCTTCTTTAACATCTTGAAGATCAGCTCACAGATAACTGTAGACTGTGCTATGAATCGGCTGATGTAGTTAAGCCTACCCAAGAAACTCATCACATCCTTCTTGTTCCTTGGCGGTGGTAGATCTTGAATGTCTTTGACCTTCGATGGATCCAGTTCTATTCCTCGGCGGCTCACAATAAACCCAAGCAATTTCCCAACAGGAACCCCAAATGCGCACTTTGCGGGGTTTAGTTTCAGGTTGTATCTCCAGTCTGTTGAAGAACTTCCTCAGATCTTCTATGTGGTCAATGGTCTTCTTGGACTTGATAATAACATAATCCACATATACCTCTATCTCCTTGTGTATCATATCATGGAAGATGGTAGTCATGGCACTCATGTAGGTGGCCCCTGCATTCTTCAGGCCGAATGGCATCATCTTGTAACAGTACACTCCCCACGGCGTAATGAAAGCTGTTTTCTCAGCACTTTCCTCGTCCATCCAGATCTGATGATAACCAGCGAAGCAATCTACGAATGATTGTAGCTCATGCTTGGCGCAATTGTCAATCAGGATGTGTATATTTGGCAAAGGGAAGTCGTCTTTCGGACTGGCCCGGTTGAGATCCCGGTAGTCGACACAGACTCTGACCTTCCCATCCTTCTTCGGCACTGGCACAATGTTGGCTAACCATGTTGGGTACTCAACCACCCTAAGAACCTTGGCTTTGATTTGCTTGGTGACTTCTTCCTTGATTTTCAAACTCATATTAGGCTTGAGCTTTCTGAGCTTTTGCTTTACCGGTGGACACATTGGATCGGTTGGCAGTTTGTGAGCCACAATAGACGTACTCAGACCAGTCATGTCATCATACGACTAGGCGAATATGTCCTCATACTCCTTTAGAAATTCTGTGTATTCTTTCTTCTCCGATGGCGATAGGTGAATGCTGATTCGTGTTTCCTTGACGTTTTCTGCATCTCCCAGGTTGACAATTTCGGTCTCGTCCAGGTTGGACTTAGGTCTGTTCTCAAAGTTCTCAGCTTCTTTGACAATCTCGTCAGGTATGTCGTCTTCCTCTGAATCTATATCCGTTTGTTGCGTTGTCTCATTGCATGTCACGGTCATTGGTTCATCAAGACAAGTAATAGTAACGTTGTATAGGTAAAGTAATCAGAGAAAATGATAGCAATAAATATTAATTCATAAGAAAAGTCAAAAATGCTTTTGATAATTGTCTTGAACATCGAAGATCTTATTGCGGGAAGTGAAAATGCAAAAAGAAAATCATTTAGTAAATAAAACAGTGAATAATGCTTGTTTTAGCCTTGCTACCCCGAGGCTCGTCGGGCTCTGGTTGTCCTGATGGTACAATTCTTGAGATGTGCCCCTCTGATCACGGCCTGTATGGAAGGGCCTTCCTCCCCCTCCTCCTCGAGAATAACGCAACAGTCGATATCACTATCCTCTAGAAATAAGTACTTCACTGCTGCAAGTGCTTCTTCTTTATCCGACCCATAAATAACGTCGGCCTGTTGGAAGGTCTGCTCTAGATGCGGTATTGGCTGCTCCAGTGGGTAGTAAGGACCGCGCCATGGTGGCGACCAGCTATTGAATTCTTCCCATGTGTATTTATATCCCAAACCGAAGGTAGTGCCATGTTTCTTGGGTTTTATGGGTTTAGAGATTCCTTGGAGGTTCTTGCCGAGCCCTTTGCCAGGTTCGTACCCACTCCAACTCAGTATACTCTCGATTTTGCTACCCCACCATTTGTCTTTGTCGATAGCATTGACCCGTTCAATATGGTGGTAAGTGTCTCCACCCAGCTTCCTTCTTCCCTCGATCGCCGGAATAGTCTGGCGACTGTATATAGGGTTGCTACCGTCGCCGTGAATGATCACTTCCTGGTGATTCCATTCGAACTTTACTGCCTGATAAAGTGTTGATGCTACGGACCCAGCAGCATGGATCCATGGCCGTCCCAACAGCAAGTTGTAAGACACTGGTACATCTATTACCTGGAAGTCGACCTCGAACCAGGTTGGTTCCATCTACAAGCATAGACTAATCTCACCAATGGTGGATCTCTGAGAACCATCGAAGGCTTTCGCATTGATTGCTCCATCCTTTATCTCATGCAGCCCTTTGCCCAACTTCTTGAGTGTTATCAGCGGACAAATATTAAGACTAGAACCTCCATCGATCAGGATCCTGGTGATGAAATAACCTTCGCATTGCACGATGATGTGCAGTGCTTTGTTGTGCCCCAGCCGTTCAGGTGGCAGCTTGTCCTCATAAAAGGTGATCTTATGGCTTTCCAGAACTTGTCCTACCATATTAGCCATTTCCCTGCTAGTGATGTTATTTGGTACATACGCTTCATTCAGCACCTTCAACAGAGCATTCTTGTGCATCTCAGAATTTTGCAGCAAAGAGAGAATGGATATTTGTGCTGGCATCTAGTTTAACTGGTAGATGACCGAATATTCCTTGGCCTATATTTTCCTCCAAAGCTCGTCCAGACCTGTCTCAATGAGGGGCGGCCGGTTGCAGGCCTGCTTGCTTGACTCAGCCAGATGTTCAGGGGTATAGACTCTACCAGTCTTGTCATACCCTATGCTGTGACAGTTTCTTCAATCCTGACCTTGACCTTCCTTCTCGCCTCGGCTGTATAGTCCCAGGGTATAGCATTTGTATAGAAGGGTGGCGCGGTTGACATTGCCACTTCGAATGGAACATGCGCCTTGGGTGGCAAGACTGCAACCTCAAATGGTGCGGGTGCATTTGCCAGAGACACGAATTTAACATCAATTGGTACCGGTGTTTTTGCGGGCGGCGCTGCTTCAAACTCAAGAGGTATAGACATATTCACCTCAGCGTTTTCAGATGGTTGGATCTGGACTATGATTGGTTTGAGAGTAATTGCTGGTTTCTTTGGGTCATCACCTTCTGCGATCAACCCGTTTCATCCCTCGGGATCCCAGTCATCTTCCACTTCAATCATGTGGATACCTCCACCTTTATGGTCTGGTAGAGGATTATTGCGGACGTTTGGAGCGGTTTCCTTTGCCACGATGATCTTGTTATCAATCAGAGACTGTATTTTGTCTTTCAGAGAGCGGCATTCATCTATGGTATGCCCTTTCATGCCGGAGTGGTATGCACAGGACTTGTTTGGGTTAACCCATTGAGAAGGATTCTCAAGGGCTGCAGCAGGGATGGGGGTGACATAACCACCAGCTTTGAGCCTCTCATATAGTTGGTCGATGGGTTCAGCGATGGTGGTATATTGTTTTGGAGGTTTGCGATCAAAACTAGGTCGAGGTCTAGGGAAGTTTTGGCGTGCATGGGGTGATTGATAATGGGATGGTTGAGCATTATAGGTCTGGTATACATGAGCGGGTTGGGAGTATCTGGGTGAAGTAGGTTGATATGTAGGAGGTGGAGATGATTGATAAGTTGGTGGCGGAGCTTGGTATGAAGGTGAGGGTGCTTGGTAATTTGGGGTTGGCTGGTATGTGAGTGGAGGTGTCGGGTAAGTTTGGACACACCATCGGATTGTAAAGCCTTATTTGTAGCTTGCAAGGCTTCGAAATTGATAACCATACCACTTTTAATACCTTCTTCAATTCTTTCACCTAATTTGATAATGTCGGAGAACTTGTGGTTCTCAATCATCATCAGCCATTCATAGTACTGCGGATCTTGAGCCCGGACAAAGAACTTGTTCATTTGCTCCTCTTCTAAGGCGGGTCTGACCTTAGCAGCTTCGGACCTCTAGCGGGTAGCATACTCGCAAAATGTCTCCGTGGGCTTCTTCTTCAAATTCTGGATATATAACATGTATGGCGCGTTCTCTGTATTAAACCTAAATCTGTCCATAATGTCAGATGCCATGCCCACCCCGCTTGACCACTTCTTGGGATCTTGGCTGATGTACTAAGATAGTGCATCTCCTTTCAAACTCCTCATGAACATCTTCATGCGGATCCTTTCATCCTTCCCTACTCCAACCAGCTTGTCGCAATATGTCCTCAGATGGACCCTTGGATCACCCGTACCATCAAACATTTCGAACTTAGAAGGTTTGTACCCCTCAGGAAGTTCGACATCAGGCTGTATGCAAAGGTCCTGATAGTTCAGCCCCTCGATTCCTTTGCTTCCCTCGACGCCCTGAATCCGGCAGGTCAGTTTCTTAAGTTCCTCGGCCAAGTTCCTGATAAGCAGATCCTTTTCATCAGACTCAGGTGTGTATGATATAGGTTGGGTGGAGTGTGGCATGGTCTCCACGTAGATAGGATTGTTATGGTAGCCTGGTGTATGGGTGTGGAAATGGTCGTTTGTAGAGTTCTGAGGTTCTGGGATGAGTAGTAGAGCATTGTTTGGGGTATGGCAGGTATTACGTTGGTTCTTTGGTGGAGCAGCGTGATGGTGAGGTGCGGGATGATTCTGCTGTTTTGGGATATTTTGAGGAGGTGTAGGGTTTTGAGCGTTGGGGAAGTTGATATCTGGGGTGTTGAGGGAAAATGACAGGTTTGCCAGATTTCGAACCTGATCGAGCTCTTCCTGGAATTTCAACAGTTTCTGTTCGAGCTGTGACACATTCTCATTAGGAACCAGAATACCCTGGCCATCAGTGGCCTCTACCCGTTCAGTTGTGTTCTCCTTCATGATGGTGTTTAAGTCTTCCATTTTGCCTTTGTTCTTGCCTTTAATGGGTCTAAGAGGAGGAGTGGGTGGAGGGCCCCTGGATCTTGTGAAATAAGATGATGATGCCAGAGTGCATGAACTAACCTTTGGGAGGGGAATAATAAAAAGAAAGAAAAACAATAAAAACAAAAGATAATCAAGTCAGTGAGGATTATAAAAAGTATTGCAATATTTAAACACATAGTGCGGGAATGTAAAGCGTGTCCTAATTTGGGAACCTCTTTGTGCCCGAGGTAGTCCTAGCGACCAATATACTTGGAGAACTTTTAATGCTAAATGCCTCGTTTTATTGATAAAAAATAGGCAAATCCCAAAATGACACTAAATAAGCAAGAAATAAAAGTCACTAATGGCCATCAGCCTTATTACATTCATAAAGCAAAAAAGTAAATTCCTATCTATTTGGTCCCAGAAGGAGCTTCCCCAGATTAGGCAGCCTTGGCTCCGTCGAACAGCTTCCCCAATTCGCGAAGTCCCAGCAACAGGTATGCACTGGCTAGATGTCAACCTTCGGTCCCTTCAGTCTTTTGACAGTCTTCAACCCTTTTGAGAAATTTTCCCTCTAGTTCTACTATGCCTCGCTCCAAGTATCCTAGCCTTTTGTTGGCACTGATAGCCATGTCTTTCCATTCCTCAATCAGCTTCTTGTTGGACTCTTGTATCTCACGGTGTTCATTCTCGCATTCACGGATCCTTTTGCGCAACTGGTTGTGTTTGACTTGCGCCTCGGCTTTTTCATCTATTATCCTGTGGCCTTGAACGAACCCTGGCTGGCCCAGACCACCCCAATTGTCTTCCAACCAACCAGAATAGAAAGAGGTACAACCGGCATGATATTTTTCTGGCTCGATGGTGTCTTTCCCCATTACGATCTTGCAGTGCCACATGTGCTGGGCTAGGCACTTGCGGGGACTGTCATCATTTTGGAAGTCAACTCGAAGATGGCTCATCTTGTCGACCCTGGGTATGACTTGCTTCCTACCTGCTTGCCTCATAACTCGAAGAGGGACGTAAGGGTATGTTCCTCTTAGACCAATCAGTATCAGGAAGCATCTCTGGATCGGGCGATGAACTCCTCTGTCGGAAACCACTCGAACATCCATTGAACCTGTTCTTCAATCAGATATTCAAAGAGCTCAACCCATCCTTTAGCATTCTCAGGCTGAGCGAACATGTCGGGGATGTAATTCATTCGCTTTGGATGGTGGAAAGCGATGTGATCATCCCAGGCCCTTCGCTAAATTTCTTGTCGGTATTCGCCCTTTTGGAGATGTTCCACGAGCCAAAGCTGAAGTAGTAGATTGCAGCCTTCGAAGTGTCTCGCTCCTCGTTCACACTTCTCTAAGGCTCGGTATATGTCTGCGATGATCACGGGTACAATGCTGAATGTCTGTCCACCAATCCCCTCCATTAGGGTCTTGGTTACCATAGCCAGCCTAGTATGGATTCTCCCTTTCTTCATTGGAAACACGATCAGACCCAGGAAGCAAAACATGAAGATGAAAACCCTACGATGGATATGTCCCAAGGACGTGATGGCAAACTCGTCATGGTAGGTACGGTATGATTTGCTGTGACCGTACCTTTCATACAGGTAGTCAAAAGGGATGTACGATTCCTTTAGGCATACCAATTCTACGTTCTTCTTCAAACCCATCATTTTAAAGAAACCCTTGCCTGTGCGGTTCTCAGGCATTAGCAAACCCGAGGTTTCCCACACTAGACCGGCCAGTTCTCCTATCTCCTCTAGCAAAGGTGTCATTTCTATGTCCCCAAAGCGGAACACGGCCCTTTCACAATCCTAAATTAAGGTAGCAGCTTCTATTATCCTGTTGTTAGGCTGGATCTCCAAGAGGGATGGTAGATTACCTAGATATTTTCTGACGAGGGTTTTGTCATTAGAATGCAAATCTTCCCACCAACTCAGCAATCTTGGGTGGATATTGGTGACCATGCCGAATCAGGGGACTTCGTGCCTCATATTTCTGCAAGGCTAACAAGGTTAGGCCCTTACCCCCACCGGACTCGACTATTTAACATCAGCAATTAGCATGAAGCATTTAGTTCTCCAAATAAATACACAAAACGTGATGATGTCCGTTTGGGTTTAGGGAAACCCAGTGGAATTTGGACAAGGCTATCTTAAAGGATCATTATGTGGACAACATAACTTACCCGGCTAGGTTTGACCATGATGCATGCACAATTTAAACAGAGTAAGGTTTCTATAGGGTTTTAGACTCGTACCCTTGAGCGGACAACTCAAGGGGGAAGGCACGGAACCATCGACTGCACCGCTGATCGACTAGTTTTACCGCTAATAAGCCTTTCCGAATTTAGGAGGTAATGATGAAGGAAGGGCGCAACCACTATCAAGCGTTGCTATAGCATTTGTTTGGCACGAGTGGAGTATGATGTTGAGCATGGTTATGCAATAATTAAAAGCATTTTGACATGTATTTGCATGTTAAGAAAGCGATAAATAAAGCAGCAGTAAAGGAAGGAAACAAGAAAGATATGTCAGTTTTGCTTTTGAAGAAGAAATTAAACGCTTAAAGGAATTAAACAAATAATTCCACATAAGGAGGGTACAAATTAACAAAAACGGTATGACATGGTATAAGCCTAAATATCCCCAGTGGAGTCGCCATGCTGTCGCGCCCCCTTCTTCTCGCGAAGTCGGGTTTATGACATTTTGGTTGAGATAACTCGTTCCTTTTGGGAAAGGGGTTTGCATTTTTGAAGAGTCGTCACCTAACGATTTAAGGTGCGTTAGGGCACCTATAGGGTTCATTTATAACTATGTTTGATAACCAGAGACAGGGTAAGGGCTTGCAATTATCCTAAGGGGAAGGCGTTAGGCACCCCTCAGGATCCACTAGTGTGGTTCCCGGCCATACAGTTTTTGTGTGAACTTGTACAATTAGCAAATAAACAAGTATGGCTCAAATAGTAGGGGATTTAAGTTTAATTACACAAATGCTTGAAAAGAAAACAGTTAATGAAAAGAAGTACAATCTAAGCGTATTTGTGAATGTAAAGGAGTGTCCTAGGTTGGTTAGCCTATAGGATCACATCAGTACAATGACCGGTAATCACTCCTTAAAAAGGGGCTACGCGTGGCATTAGCGCACCGGTCATCATATCCATATCTACCCTTTCCCGCCCCGTGAAGGTAATTAAAGCGTGAGTTGGTCTCAACCTCTATTGCATGCTGTTACTCGTCCATTCCTATCAGTCCCGGAGGAATTTAGGACTCCTATCCTGTAAAGGGGGAGGGGGGGTTCTAGGCAGACCCTCAGGTTTAAAGGGCAAAATACTAGGCGACAAATAAAAACACATAGGACTACATTTAGGGCGTAAAACACAGGAATCAGATAGAAGGCTCAGATATACCTCCACAAGTAATGCACATAGGCAGCACGACTCATACGCAATTAAGGTCTAAATTCAGATCTTAACAAGGTATTTAAGTGATAACAGTGGGACCAGATTTATTACATGACTCAGAAAAGAAGTCCGAATCAGGCTTGCCTACTGATTTTAACACGTTGACAGTTAAACACTAATCACAAAGACGGTTCTGGTGTTATTTAAAGTTGATTGCCTAAGGCGTTCCTAGGCGCGGAATACAGATGACTACATTTTATAGAGTGAAACAAGGCAGATTTTTTAAAAGCGGACTCTTGAATCCTTATGGGCATGATATCTAATGACAAATCAAGGCAGTTTTTGTAAGAACATTGTTCTAGAGAAAATAAACCATTAATTAAACCAGTCTCGAGACGAACTAAAACGTGGAGTGGGTTGATTTATTTAACTAAACTAGTTAAGATCTATAGGCAGAATTTCTAGAGTTATTCCCTATAGGCATGACATCTAGTCGTTTAACACTGATTTCAGAAACTTTGCAGGCATGATGACCAATGAAAGAAAACATGTAACATTTATTATAACAGAAGCTGGATTAAATTATATCCTATAGGTATGGCATCTATTTGTGAAACTGATTTTTGAGACCTATTAAACATGATTTCTAACATGGTAAGGCAAGTATAGTAAAATCCTACTAAACATGATTTCTAACATGGTAAGGCAAGTATAGTAAAACCCTATAGGCATGGTTTCTAACATGGTAAGGCCAAATATAGTGAAATGTAAAGTCCTATAGGCATGGTTTCTACCCGCCTTACCCCACAAACATGTAAATACCCGCCCTTTTCACTAGTTACTTTAGTATTCGTTTACAAATTATTACAGACCATGTGAATGAATTACATAAGAAAAGTAAAAATTACACTATAGAGAGCCTGAAACAGGCCCAGACTTTCAGCACATGACTAGGACTTCCTCCCTGAGTTATGTAATAAACCACCTCAAGTGCCAAGATTGTTCCATAGCCTTTCTCATATCTGGGTATGTCAGAGTTCCCTAAGGACCTCAATGGATCCCGGGCAGTGCTCACACCCAGATTGCATAACCAAGACAGAGTAAGTGCAATGTGGAAAGGCCTGCTTTTATGTGTCCAAGTTCAGAGGGAACTCAAGGGTCCCAAGGCAACGCTCACACAAAAGGGGCAGAACCTAGTGGTCTAAGAGTATATGTGAGAGTGCTTGACATAGATTCAAAAGAGTTGAGTTGGAAACAATTTTGACAATGATTAGTTTGAAATAAGTTTTGGAAGGCAATAGAAGAGTTTGCCTTAATAAAAACTAGCTTGAAGAAGAAAAGAGACAGGACAATCAGCAACTCCAGACCAAATCAACATACATAGTTCAAATACAAACCGGGAAATGAGGAATTGGGGACAAGTAGTTCATATGCGAAAGCATATTTGCACATAGGTTAACACCAGAGAAGTACTACAGAACTTAAATAGTCACAGCAATAGTCTATCACAAAGTGTTCATGCCATGAACTTAACAGCATCAGATTTAAGGGGTGCTAAACAGAGTTACACATTAGGGTTAGGGGAAAGGTTTCAGGATCACTTAGTAACTAGGTGTCATGCTTATAATGTATTGGGGGTTAGGGGGTAGGGCAGAATAGTAGTAGAAAATGTAAGAAAGCAGTAGACATGCTGAATTATAAGGTAATCACATGGCAAAATAGGCATGCTAATTGCAAGGGAGACAGTAGAACCACAAGTAGAAGCATAAGAGAAACAAAAGAAAGTGCAATACAAATAGAGACATATTGTTTTGGAGGTTGTAAATTAAATTGAAAACATACCAGTAAAATGAGAGAATAGGTGCAGAGTGAGGAGTGAAGAGCAGTACAATGAAGGGAAGTAGAGCAGTAGTGTGTAGAGCAGTAGAGCAGTGTAACCACTCGGTTTTGGCTTGCAGTCAACTGAGTATCAAGTAAGAGAGTATGTATGTGTGTAAGAGAGAGTTCAAAACAGTGTAATCGTTCGTCCCTTATGCTAAAGAGAGGGTAGAGTATTTATAGTTTCAGAATACGCAGGAAAAAAAAGGTAATAGGTACTGACTTAGCACAATTATAGAAATAATACAAATCAGAATCAATTAAAGACCCGGACTTCCTTCAATTAGGGAGTCATAGTCCAAACGGGTATAAGTTGTATCAAATAGGGAAAAGAATTACTTATAAGACAGATTTTACCACAGTAGGAGTAGTAAAAGCATGTGGCATGTAATAAGGACTAAGTACAAAATATTTTCAAGTAAGGAAAGTACATGTTAAATAACTAACAGCATATTGTGCACATAAATAAGGTAGAGTACAATTTTAATTCTGAAAGTTAGTTCAAGGAATCACGAATGAGATTGAAAATCACAGGGAATCAACACTAACTAAGGAATGTATCACAAAAGTAAGGAAGCAATTCGAAAAATCCGTACAGAATTACAAGGAAAATACACAAAATCACAGATTCAGGGGATATATCGCAGGTCTAAGGAGATTACACAAAAATCAATATAAATTATCATGTGAACAATCAATAAAACAAATAGTCGGACCTATTAAACGATAAATAACATGTTTGAACAAAATCAGAGAAACCCTATAACAGATTAGAGCAGGAAGCACAAGAGCATATAGAACATACATGAAACCTAGAATGTTCGCAAACAGACTCAAACGTCAAATCGAATCCAGAAGTATTAGGGTTTCTTAACGAAAATAAATCGAGCAAAAGGAAAGACTCGAGTGATGTTTAAACATGTTAAAAATCACAAAGTAATTGCTAAAAATCAGAAAGGAATCATTTTTTTTTTTGCAAAAGGTTTTGAAACACTAGTATGGAAAATGAGGAAATCGTTTGAAATCCGAGAAATCTTTTGAGGAAAACAGGTGAGAACCTTTAAATACACATAGATCCATCAAGATCTAAAAAGATCGGAGGATTTAAAGCTAGGGTTTTCCAGAAAAGTAGTAGAGATGATAGAATAGGTCAAGAACCCATAGATCCGTAATAAAACAAGAAGAAGTTCTTATTCACAAACGGAAAATGGCCTGAGACAGGCTGATAAACAAAGTTCCAAGCCAGAACCAGTTGGGGTTCCCTTGAGAAGATCTCAAGTATCCAAGAAATCGAAAAGCCATGGCGTGTGGAAGACCAGGCCCGGTCGGAGAAGACGTAGAAACATCGTAGGAGGGGTTCACGCCGGTGACGGCGATTAGGGTTTGAGTTAGGTCTCAGAGAGAATTTGGAGAGGAAGGGATTCAAGGGCGGTGCAAATGAGAGAATGGGTTAGGGTTTGGGGGGTCGTTGGATTAAAAAATAGTGGAAAGAAATAAC
>NW_017677434.1:14601-20000 GCF_001879085.1 Nicotiana attenuata
GTTAATCTCTACCACTATATAAACCCCTTCCCCCATTCCCCTTAGACAGACTTGGAAATCATTGTAACCTTACTAGATCTAAAATTTTACTCTGTTATTTCGTTCTATACTTTGGTCTTGGCCGGCTGAAAGCCAAGGCCATTAAGTTCTGGGTTTTCGCTTCTCATTGACGATTCAGAACACTGTGGGTTTTGTTCTTTTCTTGCATTTCTCGTTTAACTGGTGAGTCACTTAACTTCTGCACTTGCATTCTTACATATCCCTGATTTGTACATGTTATTATTGCTGAATCCATGATCTAATATGCATACGAGTGATGTTTAAGCATTATCTTTGTCAGTTGTGTATGTCTTAGTCTCTTTAACACTTGGTTGCTCCTAATGTTGCCTGTGCTGAAGTTATTTGAACTCCTTTAAGGTCTATCCAGTTTGTGTGTCGACCTTCGGATGCCTATGAACATGTCTATCCCCTTACCCTGAATCCCTGTAGTGAATGCCTCACATCTGTAACTCTTGTTACTAGTTGTAATTTGCTTCTTTACTATTATGTCAACACGATAACTCGATCCCCACACCCCTCTGATGCCTATATGTAATAACTGTCTCATCATGCTTGAGTTGCTACTTGAAATAAACCTTTGATATAACTGGATCACCTTTGTTTAGATCATCATGACATTGTTACCTGCTATCCGACATGATTTTACTGAGTATATCTGTGTTAACTTATGACTGTAAGTTCACCCCTTTGCTAATGTGATGCCCTCCCCCTTTTCATGATGCTCTGGTTTCTTGGTATTAATATTAGGTTAAGTACTTGGCCTACTTCAAGCATGCTCTAACTCATTCTGCACCTATGGCTTTGCCAAACTTGCAAACATGCTCTGCCATTTTTTAGCCTAAAATGTGTTTTCAGCATGTTGAACCTATGCATTTGAGTGTCTACTTGTTGACTCAGTCTGGTTAAGTCTGTTTAAGTCAATTCCTGTCCCCCAACCTTAGCATTTTCTTTTTCCCTTCTTGCTTAAGTTCTTTGAATCCTATTCTTAGCCGGCTGAAAGCCAAGGCCACTTAGGTTCTGTCCTTTGACCTCTCTAGTGTGAGCACTGCTCGGGGTCAATTTGAGGCCCTTGTGAACTCTGACACACTAGGACTTGATCCCTAGTCCCTCCTCTGAATCATCTCTGTTGGCCTCCTTAGTGTGAGCACTGCCCTGGGTTCTCGAAGCCCTTGAGAGCTCTGACATACTGGGGTCTTAGTTCTATATGCTCAATTCTATTTTAAAGGCTACTGGGGGAATCATTCAATTCTTGAGTGCTTTATGTCTATGAGTATGTAACATTGGTGCTGTGGTGAATTGTGAGAATGAAGGCCTCGCCTGTCCAGGTGTACTTGGGCCTGCTGTAGGCTCCGTATAGCTATATCTACTATGTAATTTACAGCATTCATCCTGGGTCTATAATAATTTTTGTAATAATATTTTTGGGGTATTAGTAAAATTGGGAAAGGTATTTTTATCTTATACTTGCAACAAGTTGGGTAGAAATCATGCCTATAGGTTCGATGATGTGTTATTATATGTCGTGTGCTAGAAATCATGTCTAAAGGTACTTTGTTATGATCAGTCATCATATGTTAGCAATCGTGCCTATAGGTCCAATACTTGGTTCAATTGCGTTCTATTTCTGCTTGTTAGAGACCATGCTTATAGGGAATAGTGTGATTCAACGTGTGCGCAAAATTCTGTTTACATGCTGTTCTATCCACAAATTATAGATATCATGCTTATAGGTATTTTGGCTTTGCTCAAAACGTGTTATTTTCCAGTCATTGTAGAAATCCTGCCTATAGGTTCTTCCTTTTGGTTCGAATATGCTCCATGCTTGCTAGTTAGAAATCATGCCTATAGGATTCTAAAAAATCAGCTTTAATTATAGAACTCATGCCTATAGAATTCGAATCATTTAAAGTAATCGATTCACTCGCCTTCAATGCTGCGCTAATAATCCATCACTAGAAACCATGCCTATAGGACTCACTCAACCAATTCTAAATGTGATCCTCTAATTACCACTGTTAGTTACTGCATAAAATGCGTAGACATGCCTATATGTTTAATCTTATATACCTGTAATCAATAGGCAACTATGTAAGTTTAAGAGATTGTAAACTGCCCGCTCATTAAATCCAGATTCATATAGAGATTCTGCCTATAGGTTCTGCAACCTCAACTTATTAAAATCAGCAGCTGTCTTTGTTAATCTTACTTGCCTGCATTTGTTGTCTAACTGCGGAGGCCAACTTGAGCCCTTACTTGCTTATAAGTGATAGTCCGATGCGTTTTGTATGTCGTCTAGTTTTGACATTTTGAGCATCCTAAGATAAAGTCTAGAACCACCCTGAGATAGAGGTCCAAATGCCTCATAGGCCATGGGCATGGGATAGGTACTGCATGCATAGGACACGACTTAGAATTGACTAGTGCGCTTTAGGTAAAAAACTTAAAGATAGTAATTGGGTAGCAGGAGATGATAGTCTGTACCCGCTGAATATATAACATGTGTAACACCCCATCTCGAGGGAGTTACAAAATATTATTTATGTTGCACGGGGTGATCCCTTAGGCTAAAAAACTTAGGACCCCCCTCCCCCTTTGTGTTTAAATCGATTATTCATGTTTAGTAATTCCTTGTTTCTTAGCTTTGATCACATAGACTAATTCATATAATTGAGTTTGGCTGGGACCCACAGTTGTGGACCTCGAAGAGTGCCTAATACCCTCTCTTCGAGGTAATTTCGAGCCCTTACCCGATCTTTGGTGATGCAAACTGGTTAGACAGAGTTATCTGCAAATCGGTGCCCTGACGCACCTTAATCCGTTAGGTGGCAACTCTCTCTTTTAAAACACCTTCCTTAAAAGAGTTGTCACGTGTCGAAACCGATTTCGCGAGAAAAAGGGGCGTGATAGCATGGCGACTCTGCTGGGGATTTTTAGGCTCTTACCATATGAACTTGGTCTACATGAATTAGTCTCTCTCGATAAGCATGTTTTTGTTATTTTTTTGCTGTTACTTGAATATCCCGCTCCTATTTTCCTTTTTATTGCTACATGCACATCCTCTTCCCTATTTCCTTTATATATGAACTCATATGCAACTCTTCGTTTAATTTGATTACAACTTGCATTTCCCCTTATTTCCTAATCATGGTCACTTGCTCCAAACCTTTTAATTTTGCTATATCTTGCCTCTCCCAATCCCTACCCCTTTATTTACTTTATTACAATTCTTTCATCACACGAACTAACTTCTCCCTGTTTTTCTTTCCTTCATGTCTTTACATTTATTCAATACTACATTTATTGCTTTCAAACATGTAAAAATACTTGACAACGTGTTATTTTATCTTTACATAAAGCATGCCCCACATCATATTCCACTCGTGTGTATTAATACCATAGAGACACTTGATGAGTGTCCCCGCTCTTCCTAGAACCACCCTTTAAATTTGGAAAGGTTTATTTGCAGTAAAACTAGTCGATCAGCGGTGCAATCGACGGTTCCATGCCTTTCCCTCTCAAGTTATCCGCTTGAGGGTACCGGTCTAGACTCTTCTAGAAACCCCATTCTAAAATCAACCGTGCATGCATCATGTCTAAACCTAGTATGAGTTAGAACGCTGTCCGCGCAATAACTCACTAAGACTTGTCCAAAGTCCACCGGGATTTCCATAATCCCAATGGACACAATCACGATCTGTGCATCATTTGGAGAAAACGTGCCAATGTGTTGATCATTAACGTGTAAATAACTGAATCTGGAGGGGCAAGGGCTAACTTTATCTGTTTTGCAGAAATGAGGCACGAGGTCCCCAAGTTCGGCATGGTTTGGAATATCCCACCTTTGTTACTGGATTGGTGGGAAAATCTTGCACCAAGTGACAAAAACCATGTGAAAAGAGTTCTTGGGAATTTACCATCTTTTCTAGACCTTCAACCAAACAATGTACTGATCGAGGTCGCTACTATGTTCTGGGATAAAAAGAGGGCTGTTTTCCGTTTTGGTGATATAGAAATGACTCCCCTTCTAGAGGAAATAGAGGGCTTTGTTGGACTTCCCTGGGATAGCCCCGGTCTATTGGTACATGAGAATCGCACTTCTCGAGGGTTTCTGAAAATGATGGGTTTTAGAAAGAATGATGAGTTGGTCTGCTTGAAGAAGTCTTATATACCCTTCGATTTCCTTTACGAATGTTATGGGCACATCAAATCCTACCGCCTTTACAATGATGAGTTTGCCATTACTTCGCTGGGTTGGACCCACCGTTGGGTTTTTGTGTTCATTGTCTGTTTTCTGGGGATGCTGGTATTCCCAATGCAAGGAGAAAGAATTCATACCCGTTTAGCTATTGTTACTAAGACCCTAACGGAAGGAATTGAGGGACAGACCTACACAATTGTCCCAATGATCGTAGTAGAGAATACCGAGCTTTGGACCGCTGCAAGAAAGGGTACATGCATTTTGAGGGTTGTAATTTGCTACTATAAATATGGCGGCTGGAACATCTTCAAAGGGGACAATACCGGCATGAATTTCTGCGACGACCGTGGAATGACCACATAGCTTTTCACCACCAAAAAAGAATGACTTTTATCCCAGATAGGTCTGCACAACCAGGAAACGTTGTGGGATGGGTACACTTCTTTAGCAATTTGACCGACGACAAGGTCCATTGGATGTTTGAATGGTTCCCTACTAGCGAGTTTATCATCAGGTCAAGAGATGTTCCTCATCTAGTTCTAACCGGATTAAGGTGTATTTATCCTTATGCTCCTATCAGAGTCATGAGGCAAGCTGGGAGGAAACAAGTCATACCCCGAGTTTCATAGATGGTTCACTAGAAAGCAGATTCCCAAGGTGATGATATTCCATTCAAGTACGAGGCACAACACATGTGGCATCTAAAAGTCATGGTGGAAAAGGATACCATCAATCCAGATCGATACCATGCTAGCCATGTGTGTTTCTACCCATCATGGTTGGTCGACGACATAGCACGAGAAGTCAAGCCAGGGATTGATTTGGGAAATAGGATCACAGACAACGCTGCCGAGGCCCAAGTCAAATATAGGAGATTACGCAAAAGGATTTTTTAATCTGAGGCAAGACATTTGGAACAACATAAAGCAGACATGGAAGCAATCAATGAATGGAGAGGAATCACTACTAAATCAACAGAGAGGTTGGAGTATTTAGAGCAGGGGTTGATGGAGCTGGAAGGGAAGATGAGAAACAGGGTTACAGGCTGTCAAAACATGGATGGAAATGAAGGAGGTCTCCTAGCAAGGGTGTATCTACTGCTGGACATGTGCGACCTGGGGAACTTGATCGATGGAAACGA
>NW_017677434.1:23436-26191 GCF_001879085.1 Nicotiana attenuata
AAAGATTCAGAGTCGCCACTTGGGAGATTTATGGTGTCCCAAGTCACCAGTTTCAAATCCCGAATCGAGGAAAGGGTTGACTCTGTATTACAGTCCGCGAACCAAAAATCCGGGTAAGGAATTCTGTTAACCCGAGAGAAGGTGTTAGGCATTCCCGAGTTCCGTGGTTCTAGCACGGTCGCTCAACTGTTATATTCGGCTTTTAATTATCCGATTTTAAGAACATTTTGAACCTATGTGCATTTTTACTTTTAACCGCTTTAATTCATTTTTTAAGGAAGATTTAACGTTGTCTAAAACATGTCTTTGGATCGCGTCACATGAAATGCACCCGCAGTCCGAAACACATTTTATTCAACGTTATAAGGATTTGGATTTGGGTCATATGAAATGCACACCCGAGTTTTGGAAGGTAATTTTTAAAATAGCGCGCCTAAAGCAACTACCCACTTTCAAATTTGCGAGGGCCATGGAAAATTTAACTAAATGGCACGCCTCGATTTCTAAGGATTAAAATTGATTAAAAGAATTACGGATATTCATATTGAGCCCGATGTTCTGATTTTGGCCTAATTAATTAAATTAAGGGTCTATATGCTTAAGTCATCACCAAAGATCCAATTGTTTTGCAAGATCAAACAATGGTCCTCTAATACGACCAAATCTTTATTCTTATGATTATAAACAAAATTCAGTAACAGTGAAAACTTGTTAACCTAATCTATTTAGAACATACAAAAGGAATCTAAAACCGTAATAAAGATAAACCATTGCAATAAACAAAATGGCACAACGGATCCCATGTGAACTCACATTTTTAACATAGAAAACCAAAAGAAGCTTTTAGCAATTTTAAAACCAATTCCATGTATTCCATGAATTAATGAAGCACGTATTTGAAAGCTTAAAGGAACAGAGGTTATAAATGTCACCTCAGCAAGTCGTTGAAGCATGTAAAACCATAGATTTTGTTGTAAAATTCACTGGCATGCAAAGAGAGACCGAATATACTGCAAATTGCACCAACTGTTGAAGCTAACCTGAAATCTGTGTGTAAACTTCCTATTCTAAAGTAGCCGGAATGAAGGCGACGAACCCGATTCGTCGGAACAGAATATCATTGCACACGACCTCGATTCTCAAATGGCGACCTCGACCGCGAAGCTACAACGATTCAAACTCGAAAATGCTAAATGATGTTCAATCTGTTTTATTAATCCTTTCAGAAGCAAATACAAGCCAACAAAGTGACTCAAACTCGACTAAAAGACTGAGATGGCCACAAGAACACTACCACGTACCATGGACGGGAACCAACGGCCGACGGCGAACTCGAAACTCGCCGGAGAACTCAAACTAAACCAGGAAAACGAAATCGACAAACTCCGAAACTGGGAATGGCGATTTGGAGTTGTTTCCAGTTAGTGATAGCTAAGAATGAAATTCAGATTTGAGCTTGCTTATCATATTTTCCCTTCTATGGCTGAGTCTATTTGGAAAAAAACTGAGAAACAAAGCAAAACTCATCCCTACTCGTTGCTGCGTTTTGAAGCTGTCGCGGAGTTGGATTTGCAGCAGCTTCAAGCTGCGTTTGTTGGAGAAAGATGAGGCGGTTTAGGGTGGATCTAAGGCTGTCTCATTGCTGAAGAAATAGCTACTGATTTTTGGGTTTAGTGCTTAGCTCTCATGGCTCTTCATGGTGTTTTAGGTTGAGATCTCATGGAGGAAGGAAAGGACTACTTTTTTTTAAACTTTTTCCGTCTGTTTTTTTGATCCCCCAGATTTCTCGTTCTCTTCCTTGTTCCCCTTTTGGATGATTAGTCTTAGCTTTTATAGGTGTAGGGCCTAGGGTTATATTTTGTATTTTTTGCTCATTAGTCCCTAGTTCTTTTACTGTATTAGGTACCTTAGGGTCTTTTTTATTTATTTTTAATCCAAAGAAGATCTAGAAACGGTCCCTAGGACTAATGGACTAATACTAATTGGGCCAAGAACTGGACTCTAAAACTCTTAAAATTGTGATCCAACACCTTAATTGACTCCTTTTAAAATAAGATAAAAATACTAAACAATGCAAAAGCTAACATGAAACTATTATATATTTTTTGTATTTTCAAAATTATGTAAAGATAGAAATAAGGTACTATTTTTGTATATTTTTTATATTTAAATTTATGAAAGATACGTAAGCTTAAATTTTTTTTTTTTGTAATTTTCCATTTTTATGACGAAAATAAAGTAAAGAAGTCAAAAATAGTTGAAATAACTATATCAGGCCTAAATTAAATATTTACATGCTAAAATAAAAAAATCTTGGAGAGGGTCAAAAATCACATGTCTACAGCTGCCCCTCTTTGACTGGGAATACGACGTATTTTCAGACAAAGAACGACTAGACAGGTTTTTGAACCGACCCTTATTTGGAGAGACTAAAACTAAGAGAAAATGGGAATGTGACCGAGCCCTGGTATCTAAGCTGCCTACATATCCTTGGCTATAAAGAAATCAGGCCACGTGTAGTTCAGAAGAGAGTGAGATGATGGAGTATGCCGAGATGGAGAGCCAGTCGAGGTGCCGTTCCGCCGAGGTTCCAGTCCGCGGTCCTGTTATTACATCAAAATCAAAAGAAATGAAAAAGACTAGCTAAGCCTGACAACTATGAGTTACAAGATTCCTATCTATAAGTCTTCTGAAGCTTGATCTTGAGTCTTGAATGGTTCTTCATGCAGACTTTAGATTTGAACCTTGGCGCTTG
>NW_017677434.1:29441-30529 GCF_001879085.1 Nicotiana attenuata
GCCTTGCGGTACCCGTGAGGGCTTTCATCAATAAGACTCTCTCATTTTTCATTACCCTTGTTTGGACCGGAGTGTTGCCCCTGATATGAATCATCTCTACTTGCTTGACTTGGCATTCTTCGAAGACTGATCGGAAGGTCTTTCTTTGGATCGTAATGTGGGCTTTTGGATAGGGTTAGAAAGAAAGGGTATCACGAAGGCTCAAAACAACTTGAATGGGTTCAAACTTACAACTTTTGGAATCAGATCTTTTACCTAACCACAACTTCTGCCCCAGTTTCTTGCTTGGGGACTTTTGAATTTTTATTTTGATGGGTCCGAACCGTGAAGCTGCCTACGTATCCTTAAAAGGAATCAGGTCGAATGTAGTTCATGTCATAGAAATTACTTTGTTGTTGTGATTTTTCTTTTCTTTTTCTTTCTCTTTCTCTTCTTTTCTTTTCTTTCTTCCTTTTCTCTTTTTGTTGTTTTGTTGTCTTTTTTTCTTTTCCTCTTTATTCTCTTTTTCTTCTTTTTTCTTTCTTTTCTTCTTCCTTTTTTCCTTCTCTCTCTTTTCATTCTTTTCTTTTCTCTTTTTCCTTTACTTATCTTTCACTCTTGTGTTTCTGATCTTTGCTACTGATTCCGAAAGAGGGGTATGAAAGAAAATAAATAAGGCTCAAATGGGTAACGAAGGATAAAGTGTTTAGATAGCAGAATAAAATGACTTCGTCGTTCCAATCTCCAAAACATGCCAAGTACAAACAACACAATTAAACAAATCAAGGAAAACATTTGTAACATCTTTTGATTGTACCAGACTTGATAACCATATCCACACATTCGCCTTCTATATCTGTTGAATACAAAGCAACATTGGACAACACTCTCACTCTCCTTACCACGAACGACCCCTGTCAATTTGGCAAACTTGGCTTTAGCTTCAACCCGATGCGGCATGATCCATTTCAATAGGGTTTCTTTATGTTCTATCTGCCCCAGTTTCACATAATTCGGGCTCGAAATGATCTCAAAGCGTCCAAATCTGTTCTTATTTCCCTCAAGTGCCCCTGTCATCTTCAAAATTGTTTCAATGCTTCATGACTAAC
>NW_017677435.1:0-430 GCF_001879085.1 Nicotiana attenuata
GATGATGTGTAGTTGATTGGTGGTATGGTTGTAGTTGCTATATGGTGGTGTTGTATCTCATGTGTAACATTGAAAGGAGTAAGTGTGGGGTGTATTATGCCGGAAGTGGTAAGAAAATTATGGGGCTATTGTGGAGGTTGTTATGAATGAATTAAGGGGAAGTATTTGGTGTCATACACATTAGAAACACATAATGAGCAAATTTCACTTTTAAAAATCATGTAATCTCCCGCGGCCCACGCAAGAATTAATATGCAAATATTCTAAAAAGGATGCACTTTTCATCATTTATCAAATGTCTTGGAGTTTGAATTTGAGGTTTAAACTCTAGGACACCGCGTCTTGAAGTTTGGGCGAAATTGACTAATCTTTAAATACATTATAAACTATGAATATATTTTAAAGAACATGATTAAAAGTAGTCCACGTG
>NW_017677435.1:3616-6950 GCF_001879085.1 Nicotiana attenuata
CAGCAAAAAGTTCGCGTTTCGCAGCGTTCCGGTGCGCAAAATGGACTTCCAAAGTAATAAACCTGTAGCGAAGCACTGATCGATCCATCCTCTCAGTAAGTTTCAGAATCGGTTTTTCTAAATCTCTCTTTACTCAGTTCTGCTTCATGACTATCACTACCTCCATTTCCTCATAACTTGCTTAATGTGAAACAATTAGTGGTGTTGAGAGAAAAGATTGCAAACCAAAACCTGTTCTAGTCTTAGATTTAATGTTAAAATCTTGTTGAGGTCGATATTCGGCGCAACAGTAGAGTTATTTTTTGTAACGATCTGTGGTCTGTAGATAATGGGTTCCAAGTTTAGAAATAGTTTAATACAAGGGGAAAATTGTTTACAATATACGACCACTCTCCTTTGCCTTGCACTAGCCGAGAGGTAGTTCTTACACGGAAAAGCTCTTCGAAATTGCTTAATTGTGGTTTACCAACGTGTAGTTCAGAGTGCTTAGCTCTGATTTGGGTCCCGGGGGAGGGGGTTAGGTGGGTGGTGGGCTGTAATTATGTCTGGAAAACTACTACCAGTAATTCTTAGCTTGATGTTTATGAGTCTTATGGTAAACATATTAGCGTTTCAAGTTTCAACTAATTAATCGTTTTGGCTTCAAAAGAAGAAATTTGGAGCATTTTGCTTCTAACACAGCCATTTCAGAAGCTATTCAAAATATGCTAAAACTTTAAATAACTCTTTGTTGTCTTTCTCTCAAATTAGTTGTACTATCATCTTTTTCTGTTTGGATATATTTTATTGCTAGATGGTTGGGGGAATTTTAAGGGAACTACCACACACTATATTCTCATATTCCTAATTTTGGTCACAGTTCCTGAAGCTGATATGATCAATTGTATTCCAACTTTTTATAACAATCTCTTGAAGTTCAGGAAGTAGAAAATAAAGGGAAAGAAAAAAGAAAAGTTTCATTAGGATCGTCTCATCAATGTTGTAGTAGTCAGTGGTTTGAATCTTCCTTGTAGGTTTTTGGCATGTAATTGAGTGACCAATTCTGCTTGGATCTCGATGATGCAAACAGAAAGTTTAGTGATATATGCAAAACATGTGTTTCCTGGATTAAAGGATTGTTTTTAAAGAGTTTCTAGAGAAGTAGTAATCTGCTCCATCCTGCTTTGGTGATGTGTTATTCTTTTTCTTTTAGCAGGAGGCCTTGCATAGAGAGTTTAAACTTATTTTTTTCTTCTACCGTTTGCATTACGTTGAAAAAGAAAATCATAGAAACCGGAAAGTTAATCTTTCTTCAATAAGGTGCGTGAGATCAAGAGAGGAAACACGCCTTGGTGGGAGGAAAACGAAGTCTTCTTCTTCGTCTTCTTCATCTACAAGCGTCTTTTCACAATAGACTTCCCAGCCCATAATTCTTTGTGCTATTATTGGAAAGCCATGCAAAGGAAAGTTATCTTCTTTATTAATACTCAATCTTATCTAGGTAAGAATGTGAATTTTTACCCTTCTATGCATCTCTTCCCTTTTTTGGTTTTGCCTTGCCTAAGTAATTTACTTGTCAAAAAGATTGGAAGTAACTTATAAAGGAAGTACTGGAACTAGAAGAAGTTAGACTACGGAACGATAAGCAAATACTACGAATCAGTTCTTTAATGAGTTTCGTATATCATTTAGAAGTGGACTTGGAACTGCTGGACGTCACATGTTGTTGACAGGGTTATTAAAACACAGGACAGAAGCTGTTAGAAGTGCTTTAGTATTTGTCCAAGCAGGTCAATGTCGTTACTTAATGGACTTATTTTCTCACTGACCTATAAGTTGAAGGTTATTTGTTAGTTAATACGGAAATTCAAAGGCTTTAATATAATTCAGGGACCAGCTTCAAGTATTCCAAAGAGGGAGGCCCTCATAAGATACAAGCATTTGAACAAGCTTGAACAGATTTATTTTAGATCATTCATTTACAAACACTTACGAATTCCTGGTCCTTAATTAGTAAATTATGGATTATATTACCTGATTCAGGAAATAAACAACTAGCTAATGAAATTCCGGTTGCCTCACCATCCAATTTCTTTGAGATATGATGCTAACTTTTCTTTTGGATAGGTTATAGTATTAAACTTTTCTTTTGGGCAATTCCTTTTTTATTGTTAATTTGCTCCTGGTTTTTACACTCTCAGGCTTCAGTTCTGTGCTACATCTCAGACTGAATCTAATCTCTATTGTGACAACCTTATAGACTGCTGTATGTGAACTAGTTAAATCGCACATTTAATTCGAATCAAGGAACGGAATGCATTGAACATAGAAGAAAGGACATGAAAGCAAAATAATTTCTTTTTCCCAAGGTAAGAAGCATAAATTATTGCAGAATCTATATGTGCTTTTAATATACTTATTAATATCTGACTTTTGTTCATTTTTATAATCGTGATGACTAACTGAAAAAAATTCATCTTATGTTTCATGTGCAGACGCTACATGTGGAAGGTTGATGGTTAAGATTATTCTTCTCAAATTGTATCTTTCAGTCTTCAGCGATGTTGCTGAATGCGTAAGTTAGTGTTGCATATCTATGTTTTGTTGTTCTCTTAGTGTGGCAGGTCTCTATTTGTTGTTCTCATCTTCATTTTGTTTTTTTTCTGGATGATCCACATGTATGAACAGTAGCTTGACAATTATTGACTTTTTAAAAAGTTGGATATTTTGTTCCTTAGATTGGGGAATCGCTATGGATGATAATGCTCCAACATAAAAAAGCTGCACAGCCCAATGTTATCATACTGGCGTGCATCATTAAGTACTCTAATAGAAGAGCACTAACTTAAAACCTGAATTTGCAAAGCCTTATTGTTCCTATCGGTGTTGACTTATTTATCTTGGTTGATAAAAGCCTATTTCAGCACTTCAGTATTAGCTATATCCTCCAGTAAATTGAACTAACTGATAGGCTTGCAATTACTTGAACTTGTTTTCAGAGGCAGATCCAGAATTTTAAGACCATGGGTGCACCACGATACTTGTCATGATATCAAGAGATGTAATTTTTTTAGTGTTTTACGGCATATTAATAATGTTGCACATTATTTAAAGAGATAAAGTACAATCTTGCTAATCTAAATTTGTGTTTGTTATTAATATTATTAATTATATCTGGCAATCATTACATAATATTTGTCTTAACATTAAATTCACAATAAAAAGGAAAAGTAGAATGCTAATAAAAATTTAATACTGTAAAATATTTTATGGCCAAAAGAAGCATGAAAATTAATCAAAAAGCTCTTAGAGCATGTGATGCGTTACTTTATATGTGACTTGCTTAATCCAAAAA
>NW_017677435.1:8170-12099 GCF_001879085.1 Nicotiana attenuata
GCCTTCACAAGATTTCATGTTCTTTTCTCCAAGTTTCCATGTAATAGGCAAAGGTACTACATGTCATGTTCTGCATCTTCTTTCCCAAAACATCACATCCTTAATTGTATCCGGCATTGATTACTGTATTCCGAACAGATTTTATCCACCGGAACTGAATAGCAAAACTAAAGATTCTCATCTTTACCCAATCGCTTCACAGCCAAAACTAACTGAAATATCTTAACTTTCCTTTCCTCAAATTTTTGCTTTCTTGCTGCCCATGGCAAAGAATAACCTTCCTTGTCTCTAAGGGGTCGTTTGGCCGATTGTATTGGCATAATCAATCTCAACATAAAATCCCAAATAAAATAATACAGTGTTTGGTTAGCCACATAAGAAAACTCCACTTCACTAATGCAGCATTTGGTTGCTGTATAAGAAAAAAAATTGCTGCATTACTTAATGCAGCATTTGGTTGATGGGATTAATAATATATCCACATTAATTTATGTGGGAATATATGGATTATTTTACGCGAAATAGAATGTGGAATAAGAATATGTGTATTAGCAATATGGGGATTAAACTTTTACCAGACAAATGCTTTTAAAGTATGTAATTCTTGTATAACAATCCATTCCTATTAATCACCGTTCAATAATCCCTTTCACTATTAATCGCCGCATAGCGATCCCTTCATTATTAATCACCACATAAGCAATCCTTACATTTTAATTCATGCATAACTAATATGTGAAGCAAACGTCCCCTAAGAGTCCATACTGATAAGTAATGGAACAATATGTCCTCAGTAGTCTGTGGTAGAGGGACTTAACCAAAAATTCCATTCTCCTCCCATTCCATTTCCAAGCAGCCTGGTCTGACATTGCTGTTACATTATGATGTTCCTTTCATGTATTTTGGAACTCCCTCAATCTTCCAATCGTATAAGTCTCTTCTGAATCTCAAACTCCAAAGAGTTCTTCCGTCTTGTACCTATATACTTGAGTAATTGTCGTATCTTTATAGCTAGATATGTAAAGATAGCGGGATCGTTAAGGGCATAGTCGCCATGTCACCCATACTTCCAAAAAGCTGATCTTAAGGGTGTGGTCACCATATCCCCCATATTCCCAAAAAGCTGATCTTATTTCCGTTCCCACTTTAAACATGATGTTGCTATTGTACTCTTTTGTCACTTTCATAATATTCCTCCATAATCAGCATTCGTGAGGCTATGTGATAATTCATTCCTGCACTACTTTCTTGTATCCTGTATGTAGCTGCAATTGATGTTGTCTGAAGAGCCTGCACCAGTCACTTATTTCCATAGTCTCTTTTCTTAGAGCGTTTTGTTGAAAACTTTCAAATTTCACACTGTGGCCTCAAAGAAAGTGTATCCTATGTTGTCAATTACATTAAATGGAAAGGTTTGGCCTAGTTTCTGCTGCTTTCCTCAGTCTCAATATGTTTCCAGATTAGTATTTTGAGAGGGAGTTTTTTGGGCTTGTCTTGAGAAGAAAATATCAAGCAGAAGTGTCCTTGGGCTTTCAAGGAAGGTTACATATCAGAGCGTAATGCAACACCTGGACCTCTTGTGTGCTTCAGTTATATCAAAGAGATACGGAAAAGGAAAATGAGATTTGAACAGATCTTATTCTTAAGTACGAAGCTTACTCGGGTAGAAATTGGACAAAGTATGCAACTTGGGTATATCACTTATTTTTGATGTACTTGGTCAACAATTAGATTTGCAAGCCCTGTTTTTTTAACTAAAAAACTTTGTTTTCTTGTTGGATGCCTTGGCTTTATGATTTGTAGACACTATTTTGCTATTGGATTTATCTGAAATACGAACATTGTAAATACAAACCTATGTTTTAACCCAACAAAGTTACAATACAGTGGCTAAGGCCTTCACCTTTGATTAACATCATTCTAAGTTTAAAAATCACATGGAATGTCATAGAGATTGATGAAAGTAGCAATACATAGAATTGGGTTGGACCAACATAATAAACATACCAATGATGAATGAGAACTGGAATGGATCAACATGTCGGACATAGCTTTGATAAACAAAAAACATAATGCGACAGCACAATGAATACAGATGGTAAACTAAACATAAACTAAATCCAATTTATTTGGTGTGATTCTAACAAATGCTTAAATATGAGGGATTTCCAAAACAGTAGTGAGATACTGATGCATAACAAGTTGGTACCATAAATCACTCATTTGAGCATTCCTGTTCTCAATGTCATAGTCCTTGCATTCATCTTGGTTGGTCTCAGATGAATTATCATTTGGCAACAGTAGCTCTCCTTCATTGAGCAAAACAAGGCTTTCCTCGTAAGTTCCCATAAAGAATGAGTTTTTAGTGCCAATGATATCAAAATTCATCTTTTCATGTGTCTCGAGATTATAAGACACAAGCTGTCCTGTTCTTCTTGTCAAAAGTATTTCACTGTTGTTCCTAAAGCCCAGAATCATTCCAGGTTCCCAGTCAAGAACGATATTGAATTCCTTGCTCCATGACTCGACAACACCATACTCTTTCATTACCCAAATTGAACAAATCCGGGTCCAAGCACACTTGTCGTAGTGATATATAGCAAGTGATTCCCCAAACTTTGCTGTATTCAGATTCATAGGTGGGCCAATAACCAAGCATTCTGGTAACTGTAATTCCACAAAAATCTCATCACTTAAATCAAATGCCAGAATCAAATTCTTCATCCTTTTTCTTTCGACATCGATTTTGTAACCAGTCCAGTGGACTTTCCCATGAACAACAGCTTGTTTATAAAAGTACTCCGCAATGTAGCTCTCTGGAATAAAACCATCAAGTTGCTTCCAAATTCCCAGACTAAGTGAAAAAATTTCAACTTTAGGTGGCAGCAAAAATGCTCCTCGACTTTGAGAATAGGTCATCTTAACAACCTTGTAATCTTTGCTTTTTATATCAAAGCCAAAGCCAAACACAAACATATATCTCCCTATCTGACTACAATCAAGAGGAGGCATTGGGAGACGGAGGCATCTGTTTATTGCAGGGTTCCATAGTACTAAAACATGTGAATATCCAAATAAATCATCAGACAAACAAAGTATGCCGTGGCAAGAGCCCACGATCCTAAAATAATGCCTCACTGTGTCATTGAAAGGGGATTGTATGTTTATGTTGGTGTCAATACTGAATGATGCATTATTGACTCGAACGGAATAAAGTTCCTTCTTTTGAGGAATTGAGAAGTATCTAAGAATTTTGTGTGTAGGTTTTTTTGAAAGAATCGCTTGTTGAGTGTGTTGCCTAATGAATTCAGGGCTTGAGATTAAAGAGTTCCATGATTTTGATACACACCTGAACCTGAGAAGAGATTTTGGTGGGAGCCTTGAGAGGATTTGGATCATCAGTTCTTCTGGGATATGATCTGACATTTTCCTCGGTGGCTGAAACTTGGGATCTTTGGCTGATTTCCTTTTCTCTTCCTCACTTTCTGTTTCTAGAGAAGAAGAGGTTGGGGAGTGGGGGAGGAGTTAAAATGATGGATCAGTCACTGGTGCTGCTGGCTTTTGAAGTTTATTCCTGGTGAGGAGAGCTTCAAAAGTAAGTTGATGCCTGTAAAAGTAAGAGAAGCATGGCTTTATACAGGGTAAATAGAGCAAAGACAAAATTTTGTACCAAAAATAAATAAATGCATGCTAATCTGTAAGGGGATATGTTAATCCCTGTCCAGATTTCCCACCGAATTATTCAGGGAAGAAAATTAGAAGGTGGCAGTGTTATCAAAGGCGCGCTTAAGCCCTGAAGCAAGGCTCAAAACATGTTGAGCACTTTGCCTCTCTTAGCAGGCGCTTCAGTGTTGTCATCAAAGCTTTTAGGCATACTTTTCCTTGCCAATGAGTGTAATCCTGAAGAGTCGACAATAAACAATTGATAT
>NW_017677435.1:12759-13595 GCF_001879085.1 Nicotiana attenuata
ATCAGAGATGAACACTGAAATAGAATTAAATTCGAAGTAAGTGCTCAAAATAGGCAGTGTCTCGTGCTGATAACGTATTATAAAATAAAGACTTTAAAGTAAAGAAATCAAACAAGTATAGAGAGAGAGAGAGATTGATATTATTCAACTTCAAACGGATGTACATAATGAACTGAAATCTCTTCTATTTATAGAAGAAAGGAAGCTGTTGTGTAAGCTACTACAAGCTGTTGTGTAAGCTGCTACTACAAGCTGCTGTGTAAGCTGCTGTGTAAGCTACTTGTAAGTTGCTTGTAAGCTGCTTCTGTACCAGATATAGATAATCTTCTGCCGGGGGTAATCTTTATCCATAACGGAGGACCGAAATGATAAGCTTCTTCAGGAAGCTTATTTATGACGGAGTACTAAATGAACATCCATAATATAATATATATTTATAACAAATTAAATATTGGAGGAAGGTAAATGAAACGGTTTTGAACTGAAAATATTGGAAAAAGAAAATAGATGTGGAAGAAGAAGATGTATACGAAAAGACACTCTCTTCTTGTTAATCAGTGACGTCAACAATATGTAAGAGTTAATCCTCCCAAGTCCATATTATTAGCACAATTCACATTTTTTAATGATTTCATTGCAAAACAATTAAGATGTTGTTTATTTTCTTTAACTCGGCCTTAAATCTTTTAGCTAGTCGCAATTTGCGAGAAACAATTAACAGATAGGTGATGTGAGTATGGCTGTCCAACGGGACGGGACGAAATTAACGGGACGGGACGGGACGACATTTAAGCGGGACGAAACGGGACGGGACAAACGGGACGAAACGGTCGGCC
>NW_017677435.1:18189-20280 GCF_001879085.1 Nicotiana attenuata
TGTTTTGCCCGTTTTTGGCCGTTGGCAACAGCTATTTTTGCAATTTAAGTCGTTTCCCAACGGTTAGATTTAAAAAAAAAAATCAGGCGGGACGCGGGACGGGACGAGACGAAACGGGACGGGACAAATGGGACGAAATGGCCGTCCCGTGTTCGTTTAAGATTGGCCCATCCCATTTAAATTGAAGTGGGACGGGACGGGACGGGACGGGACGGGACGGCCCGTCCCGTTGGACAGCCATAGATGTGAGGAGTCTATTACTCATATGATCACTCAACTATTTGAAATTATCTACCAAAGTCATCTTTCTTTCGTTTGTAACAACAAAATCACTTAACTATGCCTATAGCACTCAGAAGGTCACTCAACTAAATTTCTCAAACTTTCGACTGTCAAATACCTATTTTACCCTCTAAATTATCAACGTTTATCTTCTCCTTTTTTTCGCTTTTTTAATATTATATGAGTTTTTCTCTTTTTAATCAACATTATGGACTTACCTATAGAAAAAATAAAAAATATTTTTCTAGCATATATAATGTCGAAATAATAGTATAATTGAGCTAATACTAAAGAATATGTAATGTATGTTAAAAAATACCTTTATTTTAAATAATTTTTCTATAGTACGTGCATGGAATATATATTTTAAAACTTTTATTTACTTTCATTTCTCAATTGTGTAAATAAAATTTTGAGTTTTTGTTGTTAATATCAAAATTATTATTACGAACAAATTTTTCTAATTAAGTTTTTATTATGGTCAATATTTTATTATTCCAATATTATATATGCTTAATTATTATTTTATTTTTTAATTTGTAAATAAAATATGAATTAAACAGAGAAAAAAATTATAATAATGAAAATCTATAAAAGAAGAAGATAAAAGTGTTAATTTAGAGGGTAAAATAGGTATTTGGCAATCAAAAATTTGAGAAATCTAGTTAAGTGACCTTCTGAGTGCTATAGGCATATTAAGTGACTTTGTTATTACAAGCGAAAGAAATATGACTTTGCTAGATAATTTCGGATAGTTGAATGACCATTTGAGTAATGGACTCGTGATGTCAGTTGTTATCCCCAAGCGATGAAAGAAGAATATTATCTCGTGGTTAAAATTCACAAAAATCAAGAAGTACAGACATCTAATTATGAACTAGAAATCTCCACAGGTCACGTTGGAGAAAATAAGAAGGAGATTAGGAAAAGGTAAAAATGGCAATTATAAAAGTCAATTATGAAAAAAAAAAATGATAACCTATAAAGATTTCATAAGTATTTACCTTGTAAAGCGCACGTACAAATTTTAAATGTACACTTAATATCTCAATACGAGCTTTAAATAAATTGAAATTTAAAAATTTTGATGATTTACTTCCAATAATATATTTTTTTATTATTATCCTTCAACAAAAAGGACTAGTGGGACTATCTTAGAGGAAACTTTGATATACCTTTCAAGACTACCTCTCAAAACAAGAACCAAAAGAATTTATCAATATTATCATCAACTAGTATTAGTATCCGTGCGGATGCGCAAATACTAATTATGTCAATTATTTGGTTTGTATGTAAATAATCTTAAAATTGATACTATCTGAGTAAATATAGATAATCATTGGATATTAACTACATGAAAAAAATTAACAATTTCTTCTATTTTTCTTTTTTGATACCATTCTTGCCGGTGTCATTGGATCTTAAAAATAGTCAGGAAGCAAAATAATAACTCATATTTATGGCAGAACAATCAAATGTTGAGACAATGAATGACTCTTTGGATAAGACTTAACTCTTTTACTACTACTTGAGCTCTTATTTGGTGTGTTGATATCTCTTGAAAAATATTTCTTTCTTAAAATTTTTATTTCTAAAACATTATTTTTCAATAATAATTATTTTATAATAATGTAACTGAAAATATTATTCTTAATTCAAAACTCATTTTAGTTGGCTATCTAAAAATATAAAAATTCTTTAGCTAGTGAATTTTTTTACTCCATTTTGATATTTGACATTAATCATGTTAAATATCTGAGTTATTTGAATTATATGTAAATAACCTTAACATTTAAACCTTCTAAATAA
>NW_017677435.1:23295-24454 GCF_001879085.1 Nicotiana attenuata
GTCATCGGGTGGTTATTCTGGAGCAGTTTTTGCCGGACAGATTGCTGATGAAAGAGCTTGCCTTGATTTAAACTTGTCACCACCGGCGAATGAGCAGCCACAAAATAATTTTTCGACTTTATGTAATCCACAAGACGACTGGTAAACTTCAATTTTACTACGCTTTAGCGATGTTTATTTTATGTTTTAATTGGATTTGTATTAACACTTATATTTTTCATAGGGGGTACCGTCCGGATATGAATTTTACAAGTTATGACCCCGTCCCTAGTTGGAATATGCGTAGTTCTGGAGAATTGGAGCACGGTGGTCCATCCGGGAGTCATCACCAACAAGAAAATATCCATCATGAAACGTCAAGACAGTGCGACTTGTAAGTAAAGTGATATAGCTATATCAAAAAGTATTTATGTAGTTGGGTAACTTATCATTTTGTTATTTTTGTGCAGTGAAAACGAGCTTCTTAATGTTCCTGACCTCACACAGTTGCCCATAGACGACGTATTGACCCGTGATTTGGCTGATGCGCAGAGTCAGGAAGATGATAGTGATTATGACAACAATGCGGGTGAGTCTGGGGATGACACACCATTCCATGATGAGGGTGATGATGAGGAGGAAGTGAATGTTGAACCTAAGCTGACGAGGGAGCATGTTCCTCCACCTCCCGCTAGACAAAGAGTGTACGAGTCACACGTGTCATTTCATGAGCGGAATATTCCCTACCTTGATAATTTGCCAAGTATGCCGAACGTGGATGCCCTCACAAGGGATGATGACGAAATTCGGTCACCGATGTGGGATGAGTCTAGACCAGCTGTTCTGACAAAGGGCATATATTTCCCCGATAAAGCTCGCCTAATTAGAGCTGTAAAAATCTACAGTATAAGAGAGTGCCGTGAGATGACGGTAAGTGAGTCAACTACGGAGGTATACAAGGCTGTATGTCGTAGGTGGTTTATGGGTTGTCACTGGATGTCGCGTGCCAGCAAGAAGAAATCAAGTTTGTGGAAAGTGGGTAAATTTATTAGCGAGCACAGATGTGAAATGGACACATTCAATGAGAATCACTTCAACTTGGATGTGGACTTGATTTCCCTTGTCTTGATTCCATTTTTGGAAGTGTCCATTAGGTTCAAGATTAAAGAGTGTATTACAG
>NW_017677435.1:28430-30528 GCF_001879085.1 Nicotiana attenuata
CTGCTGGATGGCTCATCGACCCTGAGGTCCCATAACCCGGCTGATCATCTCCAAGAGCCTCATCTCCAAAATCCCCCATCCATGTCCCCTCAACCAGGTGGGCCCAAGAAGTGCCTCACTAGCCCCCCTTGCCTGGGGACCACCTCCTCGCCGTCCCCTGCGACCCCCGCGACCCCGTGGCGCACCCCTACCTCGTGGGGCACCCCTCTCTCGTGACCTACCCCTGCCTCGTGGGACACCCCTACCCCGATGGTAGTCCTCTGGCGCCGCATACTGAGCCTCGTGGTCCAACCTCGCGGCATCTCTCGCCTGAAGCAAGGTCCGACGAGCCATATGTTCCACCAGCCGGCCATAGTCAACGAGTGCAGGATTGTCATCATGCTGCTGCATCTCCTGGCCCAATTGGTAGAGGCTATGAGTCCCAATAGCCTGTGAAACATTTAAAATATTAATAAAAATCTATATCACAATTATAAAATATTAATAAGCCACAAAAACATACCAGTGCCTCGTGCCTCCCGGCGTATGGTCTATAGCGATCGCCAAGCACATGAATGGGGTTCCCGATCATCCGTCGGGTGTGACGGCGGTACCATGACGCATACAGATGAATGGTGGCCTCCTAGGTAAATGTAGGTGCTGGCGGAATACGGTGACCTCGCTCCTCCCAAGTATGGACCTGCTGCTCTAGCCATGCCATATATGTAACGTCCACCCTGGCACGGTCGTCCCGCTGATAGTGTGTTGCCTCCCATCCAGGCTCCCCCGGTATAGGCTGGGGACGGTGAAACTGGCGAAGCACACGCTCTGTGGCATGATACTCAACCTGATCGAAGAAGATCATCGGGATGGAGGTGCTCCAAAGCAGTCTGTCGGCTGAGCAAATATCAGGCAGCTGAGCTAGCAACTCGTCGTTGTATGGCGTCCAGATGAACTACCAAATAATAACATAAAAGTGAGTATGCGCAACACAACTCAGTTACTAATTCGCAAGTGTAGGTACATATTTGCCTGTCCGTCCACCAGCATATCTAACACATCCCTGACAAGGGGGAGATTATGATGAGCATCGCTCCCTCGGTAGTTCCCACGCCGGAGAATCCACCTAGAAGCTAGAGGGAGAAACGGATGAGCCTGACCGGGCACAATTGGTGGTAGAGCTGGCTGCAACGGCATGATCCGCTGCCAGGCCCAAACCTAAGATAAAAGGTTGATGTAAAATTTATGAGTCATTTCGACCATATAGAATTCAGAATAATGAACAGAGTATTCGAAAATGTTGTCACCTGTAGGAGGGGCAGAAAACCACATATGTCCACCGCTGGACCCATGCTCGCCTGGCACATGCTCCTATACAGGTATGCCAGAACAGCAGCACCCCAGCTGTACTGAGGTAAATCATCCAGCCGCTGAAGATGATGGAGAAAGCGAAGACTCACAGTACTCCCCGAAGTATTTGTGAACAAGACACACCCGAAAAGCAGGAGCAGCGCCAACCGCGTGTATCTCTCAATGTGGAGATCCTCCGTCTCCTCGGTAATGTCAGGGTGCAAAAAAGCTATATGATCTCTAATGGCTGATAAAAGAACGCGACTGCCCCCAGCGCCACCCTCTGGTCTAAAACCAGTAAGCTGCCCCATCATATCCAAAAACTGGGCGCGTGTCAAGGATCTAATGTAATGGGGCAGTGTCACAGCCCGCCCATCTACGCGCATCCCGTACAAAACCTGAAGATCCTGCAGCGTGATGGTGGCCTCTCCAGTGGGCAAGTGAAAATTGTGCGTCTCCGGTCGCCGCGGCTCTACCAACGCCGTGATAAGAGACCAATCGAGCTGCATCCGTCCAAGCTCAAAAATAGTATAGAAGCCCGTAGCCTGTAAGCGCGCGACTACGCGGGCATGGAAAGGATGCTCCGCCATGAACTCCCACAAATCATCAGGTCTCCTGGGGCGGAGAGCCTGCTTCGATAGCTGTCCCTCCCATACGTAGGAGGACCTATGGTCGCCCTGCAACACTAACAGCTGATCCTCGGCAGGTCCAGGATGCGCAGGCGGCGGTAAAAGCCATGTCGTCTACTAATTATTTAAACAAAAATTAA
>NW_017677436.1:0-11075 GCF_001879085.1 Nicotiana attenuata
TGAATAGCTGTGTTATCATGTCATCTCCAAACTATGTAGTTATTTGTAGATATATTGTAGATAAATTGTAAGAATGATTAATAACAAATTAAATCTGTTTTTGTTGCAGCACATTGATGTTATCTTGTACTACTTGAGAAAAAGAGGAAAGTATGGTCCCCACAACAAGATAAGGTTTACAACCACTGATTGTATGTACAAGACTAGAATTGAACAAATTTATCAGAGGTACATCAATGCTCCTCCCGAAAAGAAGTTTGTTATTATCAAACCCCAGGACGTCGTAGCAGAATACATATTGGGGTACAGATTACTCGCAAATATCGCATGGGATCAAGTTGATTTCGTGATCATGCCCATCAACATTGTAGAAAATTTTTATTGGTTGTTGGTTTTTCTTGACATTATCGATAGGGTTCTTTGTGTGTATAATTCTATGGTCTCTTCACATAATCACACCATTGTTGAATCTGTTGTCACCAAGTTTGCTCTTATGATCCCCCTTTACTTGTCATGCACCGGTTTCTATGCAAGCGTCCAGACATCAACTTCAAGAACACAAAGGCATACATTGAAAAAGGTGTTACTGACCCTATTGACATTCAGTGGTTAGTCGGTGAGATATCACAGCAAAAAGAGGGATCACTGTATGAAAAAACTTTTTTTCCTTCTATCTATTTAATAGATTTTTTTCTGCTCATGGTATGCTAAATATTTTCCCTATTTTTCTTTTTGCAGTGACTGTGGTGTATTCGTTGCTGCATTTGCAGAGTATGCCAGCATTGGAGACCTAACAGTTTCTAACGATGACCTTTCTGATATTATCAACATCGTAGACGCTATGGAGCGCTACTGTGGGACTACGCTAGGAAGAAGCAAGATACTGGTGCAATTAGTGAGAGCGAGGTGACTGGCAGATTAGGAAGGAAAAAGGGTGCACCAGTTGTGAACGAGAGAACACAAGTCCGAAAAAAAGAAGAATTAGTTGACATTTTCTATAGGAAAAATGTAGTTAAATTGTTTAGTTGCAGTTGGTTTTGTAGAAAGGTTGTAGACAAATTGTTACTTATGAACAAGTTTGTTGAATTTTAATTGTAGTAGATTTGTGCTACAATTATTTTACCTTATGTTTTGTTATTTTATCCAGGATACTAGTGCTAACAATAGGAAACATTCTATTGTTTTTATCTTGACTGGTTGAAAGTTATTAGTACTTGATCTCACTATTGTTAGCATAAAACTCCTTTAGAACTTAATTATTTTGTAGTTATTCTGTCAACTCCAGATTATGTAATTATTTTGTAGATTTTTTGAAGATAAATTGTAAGAATCATTATTTACTAATGATTTGTGCTATAGATAATTAAATAATTGTGTATTATAGATACAAATCATTCATAATCCAATCAAGTTATGAACGTCTGAACTCAATACACTCAGTAATTAAACAAAACAACTACATTAAGAGTTGAAAACATTTCATTATAGGAAACAGTCTTTACTCAATTTATCAACACAATTACACCTCAACTATAATTCTCCTGAACACCTCAACACTTTTTATCAAAAAATCTGTTAACTATATCAAATTTTATTTCTTCTTGGGAGCATTCTTGCAAGATCTTTTGTTATGCCCTTCTATTCCGTAGTTGTCACATGAAACCTTGTACTTCTTTGCATTTACTTCATCATATGTTCTGTATCTTTGTTTTTGAGGTCTTCCTGACTGTCTTTTCCCGGTAGGTGGATTAAAACTTCTTCAGCTATATGTTGTGGCACATTCCATTTGCTTTCATCAGGCAGCGGGTCTACTGGTATTTCATAAGTATGCAAGAGGCTCTCCCTCGTGTAATAAGGAGAACAATAGTTTTCATAAGACTCATTCATGTGCCTTAAAGCAGCCAAAGCATGTGCACAAGGAAGTTCATCAAGCTGGAATTATCCACAACTACATCTCTTGTTTTCAAGACAAACAATATAGCGCTTCACAACATCTATCCCTGTATAGATGTGATCTGTTGAAGCCTTCACCTACAATTACATTACAAAAACACAACAAACTATCAGCTACATATACGAAATAACTACAATTATTCAAAAATTTATCTACAATGTCTGTTAATATTTTAGTTTGATACAATAATTGATCAGAAGTTATTGGATATAACTTACTCTAAGCTTCTGCAACAATGTTCTGTTGTCCTCCAGCTCTTTGTTGTATTTTTTCCCAAGGTATGTGAATGTACCCTTTGCTTTCAATAACTTTTCATTAGTCCAACGTTCAAGAAGAGTCCTCATGTACTCTAATAGTTCTATTATCGGCAGCTCTCTTGCATCTCTTGTTACCGCATTCAATGACTCTGTAATGTTTGATGTCATGGTCCAAGTTCTGTTCACTGTAGCATGTACTCGAGACCATCTGTGGTAGCCAATATCGTATAAGTATGCTTTAACACGCGTGTCGATCTCTTCAATCTTTGACATTCTTTCATTAAATTCATCCAGCGTGTATGATCGTGACGTGGCAAAGTACAATTCGCTTAACTTTAATGACCTTTCTTGAACTTTGACCTTATATTTGTCCAAATATGCCACATGCAAGAATAATGTGGCATGCCGGTATAAAAAATAGATGTTGCCTTCAAGATACTCTCATTCCGATCCGAAACAACACACATATTGGGTTTTTCACCATATGCATGTTTGAATTGCTCAAAAAACCACTTTCATGATGTATCATTTTCTGAATCAACAACAGCATATGCCAGTGGTAATATGCTACATATCATATGCGGCAAAAAGGAATTCAATTTCCATCACAAAACTGTAGATAAAGAAAAATACATACAAACAACAAATTTTCAATAATATATCTACAATAAATCTACAATACCTGCTGCATCCATTGTGCTAGCTGTTAGCATTATTCCCCTGTATGCTGACTTCAAGAAGGTCCCATCAACTACTAGAACTGGCCTACAATATTTTCAACCATTGATTGACGTACTAATCACAACAAATGCATACAAGAAACAATCATCGTCGGTCTTCTTCAATTTAACTACCGACCCTGGATAAGTCTTCTCCAGAATATACAAATAACTAGGCAATTGACTGTAGGAGTCAACAGGATAACCTCTCAAAAATTCCAAAGCCTTTTCCTTTGCTCTCCAAGCTTGCATGTATGTTAAGTTCATGCCGTGTTCAGACAATATATCAATTTGTATGTCTTTTGGTGTGTAAATTGTCTTAGGATCAGCATATTTTGGTATAACCATGCTACCCACTACCATGGCAGTAGGTTTACGTTGTATGTATGTATTGTCCATCAAAGAGCATGTGTGCAAGCTGTTGAATTTTCGAATCTTGAACATTGCTGAATCATTTATGCTGGTGGACTTGAAGTGCCATGTACAATCTTCCCCAACACATACCAGGCAGTAGCTACAGAATAAAAACAATTTAAACAATGGTACGAAAAATGTAGATACACAAAAATTAGGTTGTTTAATCATGAAAATCTTGTGTTTAACAACTTATATACAAAAAAACTACAAATTATCTATAATTTGTATACAAATATATTACAAACACTTAAGAACAAAAAAATACAAAAAAATTACAAATTAAACAAAGACATAATTTTTTACCATTGAACTGTTCGTACCTTCTAGCACTAGACCTTTTCACCCTAAATTGAAACTTGTTCATGACAGAATAGTGCTTCATTGCACTAGCAATTGTTTGATTGTCGTTGTATACTTGGCCTACTTCAATAACAGTTGGTGTATTTTCTGTTATGATTGTACTTTCATATTCCACTATCGCCGGAGATGTTGGCATATCAATCAACTTCAGTGTTCCAGATGAACCTGCAATCAATTAAAGCTAAATACAATTATGATATATATTGTAGATATTTTGTAGTAAAATTGTAGAACAATAAAATTCAAGACTTACATATTCATAACAATTGATATACACATGTTATGTAGTTTTTATTTACAAATATTGTAGAAAAATTATAGAACAAATGAAATTCAATACTTATTTTGATCTANCAGAATAATTTCAGGCTTAATTAATGGCGATTAGTGCGTTACAAAAAATGTCGGTAGAATCCTTTACTATCCCAAATTCTCGCTCTTAAAAAAAGGAATGTCACAGCAGAAAGGATTCTTTTTTAAATGATTTGTATAGATTTTGTAGGAAAAACGTGTCCAGGGCGGGTAATATTGTTAACAAGGATATTTTTTGTAATAAAGTTTCATATAGTGCATAGGAATGAAGTTTTCCTATATTCAAATTATATTAGCCCAATAAATTTATTTAGATTAAAATATATTGAATTTAAAATATAGTGCAAATTATGTTATGGATTCCACAAATTATTTTTTACTTTGGTTTGAAATATGCCAATCCATCAAACCGGCTCTTGACCAAACCGAGAGAGAGAGAGAGATGAGAGGGGTGGGAGGGCCATTGTTATGCATCGGCGATCTGCTCAGCGACGTCGGAGAAAGTGAAGCCGGCAGTGATAAGCTTCCACCGCGCCCCACCATAACACCTTCACCGGACTACAAATCCAGCCTCCAACCTTCCGATCTGAACAACCTTTTCCAGGTTCTCTTCCTATAGTTACACATATACAATTTTATTCTCGTTCTTATTATTAGTTGCTTCGTCCTATAATTTATCTTTTAGGACTAACTTTTTTCAAACTTCTTTGATGATAAGCTAGGTGAATGTGAACGAAAGAGTTCAAACCAAAATACTAACATAGTTAATTCTGCATTAGTTCCGAGTGATGTTAGGTCTTTTTAGACTACTCCCCCCTATGTAGTTTCAGACAATGATAAAATGTCCGATATCACTTTGGGTCCCCGATTAATCAGGATTCGCGCCAGAACTTCTATTAAAGGGGAAACGCTCCTGCCAGGATTTATTCCACAAAATTATTTTTAGTTAGTGCTATAATTTTGTACAAATGCTCTGGAAACTGATATTTATCTCTGAAGTTAGTTAAAAGCTTGCAGTAGACAATAGGAATTGCTGCGACAGGAATTCTGACACTACTGTTTGGGGAATATGAGGAGGTTGGAAACTGCATGCACCACATTATATTACAATCTGCGTGTTTGCGTTTTCTAATCTATTCAGAGTCAAAATTCTGATGTATGCGAAAGCAATGTGTTCGAAATCAGTTATTTTCTTACAGCTGCAATTAAGTTGATGGTTAAGGTCTACAAGTTCTCCTTCAAGCATTTGGTTCTTAATGATGAAAGTTAGGCTATGATGGGATGATAAACAGAAAAGAAATGCAAGGGAACTTTCTTTGATAAACATAAAATCCTCTCATGACCTTGCTAAAACCTACATTGCGAATATTACTAGCAATTGATTTTGATCAGCAAATGTGGTGAGACAATTGATCAGCAAATATTACTAGGATTTTTTGATAAAGATAAAAATCCTTGTAGGGGTAAGGTCTGCGTACACACTACCCTTCCCAAACCTCACTTCTGGAATTAAACTGGGTTTTTTGTTGTTGTGTGACACAGAGAACTATGTTTTCTTCACCTGTTTTCCTGCTTCAGCCTAGCTTAGGATAGTTCGCACCTCAATTGGGGAAGTTTAATATCACTGTATTCGGTGTTAGTTTGTTTTGGAAGGGAACAATCTGCTATTCTATGGTGTCTGTTAAAAGCACTACTTGATATAATGTGATGTCTAGGAGTTCGTTTTACTTACTGATTACACTGGTATTAATCTTCCTTTAGATCTTTTAGTTATATATCAACTTAATGTTTTGCTTATTGTTTAGAAAAACTATGAGCAGCTGAACAAAGCACTTGCTGGTACAGATAATTCATGGACGCATCTCACACTGGAGGTAATAAATGTTATATCATAGGAGAAGTTATAGAGGATACCTCGATAAGGAACAGAGTACCAAAAGATTGAGACACAATGTCTTTTATATGTTAATCTTCAGGATCTTAAATATTTTTATTCAACTTTATTTGGTGCTGCAGTAATATGTACCAATTGATCTAGTGACCTTATGATTTACAGCTGTGCATTTTTTCATGTTTGACTTGGAGTATTAATTTTGTATCGTATATAGTCTATGCTTCTATTATTACCAAAATAGGTAGACGGAGGATAAGCAGATGTAGTAATTGGTCTCACAATTCCCTTTTCACATCGGCTCATTTCCAGATTTCCCATTTTGATACCAAAATGGACTCTAAATCTGTTCTTATCCAATAAATAAAATAAAGAGAGAGAGAGAGAGAGAGAGGGAGGAGAGAGAGAGAGACTCTAAATCTGTTTCTGTGTATGTTTTCACTTTACTAAGAGATTTTGCTTCTTTATTGCATTCTAGCTATGCACTGCTCTGGAGACTGCAAACAAGTTGGTTCACTCGACCAATTCTAGTGTTGGCATGTTGAAGGATAAGGTTGAGGAGCTTTCAAAAGTCATTAGTAGAAGAGACTCAGCTATAGAAGCCGCAAAGGCCATTGAAGGCTCTCCAAAACAACCTGAGAGCACTTAGTGAAGATGTCTTATCATGATGATCAATTTCCAAGTTGAAGGTCAGCAGTCTTGTTTTAATCACTTCTAGCTTTTGCAAGGACATGCTTAGTTTGTTCTTGCCGTAAATATGCATGAATTAGAGATATTTGTACTGGCAAAACTTAAGTTGCACTTGCTGCGGCTGCTTCCTGGTCACCCCCTGATTAAAATTACTTGTCATTTATCCAGTGGCATCTGACTAGTTACTGCATTTCACTATGTAATCCTTTTATTGTAACCTTTGTTCTCATTATATGTAGTGTAGGTTGACTTATGGTTTAGCGGATGGATTTCCTTGTAAGAACCAAAGGTGGCAGTCTTTACTTGCTTTTCTCTATCATATACAAAGCTCTTTCCTCTCTTGTGAAGCCAACTGCAGTAGTTAACAAAGCATGTAGGAAGTGCTGGCCTTTGGTTTGACATACTGTAACAGAATCTTCCCTGATAATTTATTGGCAATGAAATATTGTTTTTTGATGTGCAAAAACCAGCACTAACATAATATTGGGAGAGTACAAAAGTTATGCTTGATCTTACATCTATTCCTGTATAAATGTTAGAAATTCAATCGATGAATCTACTTCATATATATTTTTGAGTTTGCACCACATAGCTAATTGGTACAAAGACCTATGCTTCAGGTTATGTACAGACTGAGCCTTCCCGTCAAGATATCATAGAATTCCTTCCTTCTTGAGAACCTGCAAAATAGTAGCGGTAAAGGGTTCCAGATCTTCTTTTCTCTGCTTAGAACTCCATCCAGTCCAGCACATCAGAAGTTACATTTACTGTCTGGGCATAGCTCAATCTACTCTAAGAACATTTACGAAAGACCCAATAATCGGGCTATTATGGGGTAGTGTAGAAGTAGAAAGATGTCCTATTATCTACTTCAAACAGGAAGTATTACCTGCAGAGTGATACCCTTTCATTGTAGTTTGTTTTGTGTCTACTAAAAACAAGCAACTGTAGTTGGTGCTTTTGTTTTCTGTTTCTTCTTCCATGTCATTGAATGTTGGATAGAGAGGAGATTACAGAAGCAAGATTCTATTGTGAAAATGCAATTTTTTGCCTTGACAATTGCACATTTAAATGTTCTGAAGAAATCTGGACTTCTTCTAATCTTCTGAGGACTTTTTCTGTGCAGTCCAACTCCCAATAAAATAATTTCTTATGACCATATTTTCCTGCCAGTGGAGTGTCATTGGCCCGCTGTATCTCAGAGTTAGCTGCAAAAGAGAATAATGCAGGAAATTGCTCTATAAAGGGGGCAATGTCTTGACATTCATCTGCCGGAAGGATATCGTCCTTCCATTCCAACTTTGAAGTGAGTCTTAGCACAAAACTCTTTCTATAAGTTTCTGATGCATCTCTAGACACCAATCCGATACGTGTAGCTACTTGGCCTGGTACACCAAGGGTTCTGGGTGCCAAGCTTTGCTTGGATATTTCTCCAAAGTGTAATCATTATTGCTGTATCTCCACAACCTTTTTTATAGAAGCGCTTACTAAGACCTCTCAGGATTAATTCAAGATTTATATCCTTTTTCCAGTGTCCCAGATGATTACTGATAATCTCTCCTCTCTTTATTGCCTTACCACAGACAATTCTTCTCACTCTGTCAAATCTTCGTTGCATGGATACAGCCGGAAAGATGGACATCATGTATGAGTGCATCTTATCCACAAGGGACAAGTATTGCTTTTTTCAATTCGAGGGTCTTCTTTCAACTTCCCCATTCACCCTTTTCTAGATTTGTGATTGGCTCCTAAAACCAGTCCCAAGTAAGTAGTTGGGAGGGACTCTAGACTGCAACCAACACTGTCATTTTTTTGAAGTCCTTGGGCAGAGTTGACAGTGTATATGCAGTTTCTGCTCAAGATAATATGGAGGCGTTAGAAACAGCTTCAAACAACGATTCTTCAGATGCCTTAATTGTTTTTCATCTGCATCAGATTAAACAAGGGTGTCATCTATGTACAAAATGTGGGATATTATGATCTGATTCTGCCGCAATCCACCCACATTGAACCCACTGGCCACTAGTCCAATCCTTCTGAATGCAGCCTTAAGTATCATGCCAAGGCCTTTCATAGCTAGGATGAAGAGAAAGGGAGATGAGGGTTCTCTTCGTCTTATGCCCTTCCAGATGGAAAGAATCCTTCAGGCTTTCCACTTATGGTGATGGAATATTTGATTGAGGATATGCACAAGTGGATATAATGGATCCGAGTTTGCATACCCTACTTCCTTGGTAGGTTTACCACGTACTCTAGTTGAAATGATAAAAAAGCCTTTTCAATTCCTAATTGCATAAAACACAGACGGTATTCTTCTTCTCCCCCCCCCCCCCCTCCCCCTCCCCTCATATCCAAACACATTTGCAATTACAATGGCATCCGTGATCTGCTTCCCTTAATGAAGGCTAATTGTATAGCTGATACCAGGTTGCTCATGATCCATCTTCAGCCTTTCGACGATCAACTTAGCAACCGGCAACCGCTGTATAAAACATTCCAACCAATCTTTATGTTATGTTCTTCTTCAGCTTCAAAGCACCACTTTCTTTTGAATCAGTTCTATGTAAAATGATTTTGTTTTTTGTTTTTGGTAGAAGGTTCGGAAAAGAAGTTCTATGTATTTTGTGAAATGTTCGTTTAGAGTATTTCATGAATCGATGATGCTGAACAACTTACGCAGCACTTATTTTATACTACAAAGTGTTTTCTTTATTCACTCGCAGAACACACTGAGTAATTTGTTTGAAGTACTTCATACATGTAACTTATTTCTTAAAAAAGAAAACTCATCTGCTGTCCTAAATGAAACGCTAATTCGCGAAATGTAAAAGCGTTCAAAACTTACAGTTATGCATTGTTATATATCTAGAAAGCACATAGGAACATGTTACACTTATTGGTGAATATTGGTATACAATAACAAAGCCCAGTTTCAAACAAATCGGGTGGGCTATATGCGCCTTATTTTTAAAGAAATTTTGTTGGCTATATGATTTTTTTCGAGAATTTTTCAGAAACCACTATTGTTTAGTGGCTATTAACTTCCTATAGCTACCATATAAGTAATTACTTCCTATAGTTATTATTCAGTTGTTACGGTAGTGTATTCATTGTATTCATGCTACTGTATTCGTGAATATAGTAGCTAAAGTCGCCTAAAAAACAGGGGGTTACAGCTATACGCGACTATATTTACATGTATTCGAGCCATGTATTCATGAATGCAACAACGACAAGCACCTTAAAAATAGGTTTGTCCAGCTGTCTAATAACGGAAACAGAATCAATTAGCGTGATACACTCCTAAGATAACTCAACAAAATCAATTCTAACACGCCTCATTATCAACCAATTAATTAGAATGATTCTTCTGACGCTAAACACACACTACTAGAAATTCGGCAAAAATCGATCAAAAAAAATCGACCAACTTTGGTCGGTAAAAAAACCGGCCAAAAACCGACCAAAGTTGGTCAGCTTTTCAAAATATTGTAATTTTTAATTTTTTTTTACGAAACCGACCAACTTTGGTCGATTTTCTTTGGCGTAAAAATGCGGGAAACTATTTTTGAGTCCCGCGAAATTTATTTTTCAAGAAACCGACCAACTTTGGTCGGTTTTTGCAATTAAAATAAATAATAATTAATATTAAAAAAATCGACCAACTTTGGTTGGTAAATTCGGCCGTCATTTTAAAAAAACCGACCAACTTTGGTCGGTAATTTTATTTTTTAATAAAACCGATTAATTTTGGTCAGTTTTTTTCGTGCGAAAATACAATTAAAGAGTATAAATTAAAAAAAAGACAATCTTAAAACAAAATGCACCAATGGTCTAGTGGTAGAATAGTATCCTGCCACAATACACACCCCGGTTCGATTCCCAGACGGTGAATCTTTTGATTACATAACTAAAATACCGACCAACTTTGGTCGGTTTTTTTTTTGCAATATTTTTTTTGAATTTAATTTACCGACCAACGTTGGTCGGTAATTTCCGACCAACTTTGGTCGGTATACTAAAGCGACCACCAAAATACCGTCCAAGCGTATTTGGTCGCATTTTGGCCATAAGCGACCAAAGTTGGTCGGTTTTTTTGGTCGCTAATTACCGCATTTCTAGTAGTGGTTCCTCTAGCCAAATAATTTAGCATTCAACCAAGTGGACCATTTAACATTTTTGGAGCATGGTTGCCAGCAGGTAATATTTGACCAGTTTTGAAAAATATATACATAAAATATCTAATTTGGCGGAAAGATCATGGGTTCATGTGCCCCATACACTGGGCTATAGATTCGCCCCCGGATAGATATTATAATATATACTTATTTAACCGTTATCAAACTTATTTTGATTTTTTCAATAAACTGTATACATCTCCCCTTAAAGTTCCAAATATCGTGAATAGTCCTTCCATTAAGAATTTCAGTTATACCCTTTCTTTTTCGCTCTCATCTCTCTCTTCCTATACCGCC
>NW_017677436.1:11310-14053 GCF_001879085.1 Nicotiana attenuata
AAATACTACGCCAGCCTCAGCTCCCCCACGATGCGCAGCACCATCAAAGTACATCTTCCATGGAGGTTGAACTTCAACGACCATTGCATCCTCATCAGGTAGTTCATCAGTTAACTCCCAGTCATCAGGTATCGGATGATCTGCCAAGAAGTCTGCCAATACTTGTCCTTTTACAGCCTTTTGAGGGATGTACAAAATCTCGAATTGTTGAAATTGGAGGTACCATCTTGCTAGTCGATCACTAAGAACAGGTTTTGACATCACGAACTTGATGGGGTTTGCTTTAGAAACAAGACGGACAACATGAGCTTGAAAGTAGTGTTTCAACTTTTGAATTGAGAAGACTAGCGCCAAACACAACTTTTCAATTGGCTAATAATTCAACTCGTTAGGTGTCATCATCCTGCTCAAGAAGTAAAGAGAGTTTTCTTTCCCCTCACTATTTTCTTGGGCCAACAGTGCTCCAACAGACCTTTCCTGCGCCGCAATGTATAGTATCAATGGCTTTCCTGGTATATGAGCTGCTAAAACTGGAGGCTTCATCAAGTAGGTTTTGATACTTTCGAAGGCATTGCTACAAGCTTGATCCCACTTGAAAGGAACGCCTTTCTTCATGAGGTGACTAAATGGTTGGCACCTCCCAGCCAGGTTTGATATGAATCTTCTAAGGTATGCTAGCTTTCCTTGCAGACTTTTCAATTCATGGATATCTCGAGGCTCAGGCATTTTCAAAATGGCATCCACTTTGGCTTGATCAATTTCGATCCCTCGATGTCGGACAATGAAACCAAGGAACTTTCCAGAAGTAACCCCAAAGGCACATTTCAACAGATTCATCCTAAGTTGGTACTTCCGGAGCAATTCAAATACCATCCTCAAGGCTTTCATGTGGTCGCCATTCTCTCTTGATTTCACCACCGAGTCGTAAACATAGCATTCGACATTCTTGTGGAGAAGATCGTCGAAAATATTCTGCATAGCCCTTTGGTAAGTAGCACCAGCATTCTTCAAGCCAAAAGGCATTACCTTGTAGCAATAAATACCCTTGGGGGTGCGGAACGCAGTAAGCTCTTCATCTTTTGGTGCCATACGAATTTAGTTATAGCCCGATGAACCATCCATGAAAGACATTGCCTCGTAACCAGTAGTAGCATCAATCATCAACTCTGGAATAGGAAGCGGGAATTCATCTTTGGGACACGCATTATTGAGGTCCCTGAAGTCAACTCATACTCGAATCTGACCATTCTTCTTCCTTACAGGGACAATACTTGAAACCCATGTTGGATATTTAACTTTCCGAATAATCCAGCTTCAATGAGCTTGTTAACTTCAGTTTCAATCAGGGGAACCAAGTCAGGCCTAAAACGCCTTTGAGCTTGTTTAACAGGGAGAGCACCATTTTTGACTGCAAGGTGATGGACTGCTACTTTCGGGTCCAAGCCAGGCATCTCTTTGTAACTCCAAGCAAAGACATCCCTGAACTCTTTGAGTAACTCAATATAAGTGCTCTCTTCATCAGCTTCTAGTAAAGCACTTAGGTAGGTGGGTCTTGGTTCTTCATCGGTGCCAAGGTTAACTTCTTTTAAGGCATCAACTGTCGTCTTCACTCCTTCTTCAAGTTCAGGTGGAGGATCTTTCGCATCTTCATCTTCTTGAGGGTCTCCATCATTGGAGGATATGTGATAACACGGCGAAACATCCTCCAATTCCGCATTATCTTCCATCGAAGACGAAACACCATTCTCGCCTTGTACAGTGACATGATACGAAGAACCTACACTTACTTCATCTTCGTCACGTTCCTTAGTGTAGACCACAGTATATGGCTTTACCTTCAGTACTTCTTCACATGAAACCACCAGTTTTGTTTGTCACCTCATTCTAGAAGGAACCAAACTTTGGAAATCCTTAGAGATCTCCTGAATTTTGGGTGAAGCGGGTGTTCTTGTATTTCGATGATTTCTCTGGAACTTATTCCCCTTCTTTAATGGACCCAATCTCTCAAATACAGAAGTTCTCACAGTTGATTTTCCAAGCCGATCAAAGACAGAAGGCTTGTTAGAAGCGGCTGATTCATCTTCTACACTGATATAATTGCTACTCGCCCTTCTTATTGAGATGCGCACTGGTGACGGTTGCTTGTGTGAGCACGTGATTTTTGCCCTATATATGAATTATTCCCAAAATTCAAACAAAATAATTTTTCTTTCATTATTTTACACTTTTGTGAATTTTGTGGTATTTTCTGTTAATTGTTTGCATTTTATTTGTGCATTTTAATTCATATGAAAAATATAAAAAATACATGTGGCATCTGCATTTAGGATTTAATTTCGTATTTTAGGACTTATTAGGGGTTAAGTTGTTTTTAGAACATAATATAAAGAAAATGACAAGAATAGTCCATTTTTGCATTTTTTAATTGTCAATTGTTGAATTTGTCACGATTTTACTTTTAAATAGGATTTAATCAATTCTGTAGGAAATTAGCTTAATAAATTAGATTTTAATTTTTGTATTCTAATAAAATCAAAAAATACAATATGAAATACAAAAACAAAATAAATAAATGAAAACAAAAAAAGGAAATAAAAGAAAAGAGTGAAAAGAGAGTCTTAATGAAAGGCCCAGATTGGGCCATTTTTGTTCCAATTCCGGATTTCCCCAGCCCAAGTTCAAATTACCCACCCGTTACAGGCCCAAGCTAACCCTTCACCCGGTCCACTCTCTCAGACGCCCA
>NW_017677436.1:14974-30523 GCF_001879085.1 Nicotiana attenuata
TAAACACTTAACCATAGTTATTTGACTAAGGTAAGAAGGATGGGGGTTAGTTTGACTAGACTTAGTAATTTCAGATTAGTGCAAGGGTAATATAGGGAATTCAATAGATAGGGAACCCTGCAAATAACTGATTTGGGAACCCCTAGAACATTCTAGATGGGGTTCCAATTAGAGTTTTAATAACTTAATGCAGTGACTTGAGCAACAAGTCAACAAATAAGGGACTAATTAAGTGAAATCTGAAAAATAATAGAGGGACTAAAAAGAAAGCTGAGAATCTGAGGGCTGCCCTCATTTTGCCTATAAAAAGGCATGCCAATGCCTTAGAGAACAAGTTGGAGAACCCAAAAAAAAAATTCCCCCCCAATATAGTCTTAGTTTCCAGAAGCTAGATTTGAATTTGAGATTCAAACACTAGATCTAAAATTCCCTTTCTCATCTTAGAAAATCTCCAAAAAAATACACAAAAGTCACAAAAATACAAAAAAAGAAAAACTGTTACATTGATCTTCCTTAGATCGTTTCTCAAATTTTAGCTCTTAATTCAATTATTTAGCTCATTTAGGGTCAAAATTAGCTCGGATCTCTCTGTTTTTGTCCTGTATTAGAAGGTTTAAAGCATCTGAAGGTGTTTGGGGTCTATTTGAGTTGTTATTGGGTGTTTTTTGAGTGTTGAAGGTGTTTTGAAATTTCCTAGTGCAATTGCGAGTAAACTTGAGTGCAAACAAGTTTGTTTTTGATCGATTAGCTGCTGTTGATTCTCTGTAACTCATTCCTGGGCTTTGTGAAGTTGTGTTGAACCTGCAATTGTCCTTGCTGCTGTGTTTAATACTGCTGCTTGCCATCTACTGCTGCTGATCTCACCTTTTCCTTCTTATTTACAAATTTCAGGTACATATTTGACTCTGAAGCCGTATGAATACCCAATTGAAGATGAAATAAAAACCTGCTGCACGATTTTGTTATGAGCTTGCTGTTAGACAGTTTATATTTTGTGTAGTGTTCATGAATGTGTTAATGTTCTTATTGGGCTTGAACAATCAGAATTGTCAATGGACTGTTAATGGACTATTAATGAATATTCAGTGCTAGTTCGAATTATTTAGGATTATGTTGAACTTCAGTGTGTGTTTGAGTAGAGTTAACTTAGTTGACATTGGATATTCAAGTCCCTGTATGTCTGGATTATCGCCTGTCCATAGTTAGATGTCAATTGATGAGCAATTATCTAGTATAGAGTAGCTTTGGTTTATAATAGTAGTTGAATTGTTTGAGGTTATTAAATCAGTGATCATTAGTCTAACTTGAGCCTTAATATAATATAAGTCACTTCTTTGTGATGGTTTGATTTGAAATATTGTAGCTGCCCGTTGAGTGCTAACAAGACCAAAATGAAAATGGTATCAGATATTTGGGCTTATCACAGGCCCAGGCCGCCCAACTAGGCACAATCAAAGTCTGGGCCTGTTTTGAACGGCATTGATATGTCAATTCCCTCCTATGGGGCTGCTTCTCATAATTTGTTAAAAACTCCCATTTTTTACTTGTTAAAGGTTTGGCTTTTGAAATAATTTAATCATAGGTTTTTGGGCCTTTGTGTTAAGTAGCACACTTGAGCTAAGAGGTATTTCCTCTTGTTCAAGTGTGGACTTGAACTGGAGGCCCATTTTACTTGATCACTTTTAATGGTAGTTAATAATGCTAATTAACTAGGCCCTCTTAGAGACAAATCCAATAGAAAACCCTAGTTCACTTTAGGTCGGACCTTTAAATAATAAAGTGGGACGAGCCTCGCCAAATAAAAATGCATAAATTGCGGGGCCCTCATTAAATGCTTTATTAAAAATATTTTAGAAATTCGGGACGTGCCATTTAGCGAATTTTCATGGCCTCCCGCAAAGTTAACAAGACGCTAGCCACTTTAGGCGCGCTTTTAATAATTTTACCTTCTTAAATACGGGTGTGCATTTCATGCGACCCAAATCCAAATCCCAAAACGTTGAATAAGAGGTGTCAAGGATCCGGGTGCATTTCATGTGACGTGATCCAAAAACACGTTCTTAAACGACGTTCACTTTCATAAAAAACTAATTAAAAGCGGTTAAACAATTTTTAAAATTGCACCATAGGATGACATGTATTAAAATCAGACTTTAGCCAAATATAGCAGTTGAGCGACCGTGCTAGAACCACGGAACTCGGGAGTGCCTAACCCCTTCTCCCGGGTTAACAGAATTCCTTACTCGGATTTCTGGTTCGCGACTGTTAAACAGAGTCAAACCCTTTCCTCGATTCGGGATTCAAACCGGTGACTTGGGACACCATAAATCTCCCAAGTGGCGACTCTGAATCTCTTAATAAAACGAATCCCGTTTCGATTTGTCCTTTAATTGGAAAAACTCCTTTATTACACCCTTCCGGGGTGTAGTAAGTAAAAAAAGGAGGTGTGACAGCTCTGGCGACTCTGCTGGGGACAAGAACCCAGAATTTCGGTTCAGGGTTCAAGAATTCGAGCTCAGTTAAATTGTTATATTTGGCTTTATCTGATTTTCCTACATGTTTCATGCCTTATGTGCTAAATGTTTTACCGCTTTGATATTTGTTGAATTGTATATAAATTGTCGCGAATCCCTTCCTCTTTTTGAGTCTTCTACATCATGGAGAAGGGTGCACTTCGTGTAGCTTCTCTTCTGTTTAGAGTCTTTTTCCCATTTAGAACGAGGTTTGGATAAGTTGCAAAGCCGGCGGAGCTTCTGTATCCCCGGTACGCTGCCTCCCCCTCGGCCCGCGTTGTCCGCTCGGGTAAGCCAGGTCTAGACCAATAAACCTAGGGTTTAAACCTAGAAGAACAAAACCTCATGCCGGATCCCTAGTAGGACGCTTGTTTGCATCATTTGCATTTGACTTAGGGGACTCAACACAGGGGTTGGGTCCGTCTAGGACAGGTGACCTGAAATAATGGACCATCCTGATGCATCTTACGTGCTACTTGCGCATTTATTTGCTCGGCTTTGCATGTTGACCGGCTTGTCTAAATGAGCGAATTATGAAAATAAGCAGTGTTGGGACTAAGTGAGGGTAACCGCTAGTTTTGAAAAACCAATGTCCAAGTAGTGCCGAAATGCTGCCGGATTTTTGAGAAATTGAAAAAAAAAAGGAAGAAAAGTTGGTTTTCTTTAATTTGTTTTGTTTACCAATGGAAAAGAAAAACCAAAAAGAATTTTATTTTTCAAATTAGTTTGTTTATTTGCCACTGAACAAGAAAACATAAAAAATGAATTTTGCTTTCAGAAATAGTGTGTTTGCCAGCAAAAACAAAAGAGTCTTGTTTTCAAAAAATAGTTAGGTTTATTTGCCCGAACTACGCTGGTTTGATTCTCGCCGGATGTGAGATACGTAGGCAACCCCCATCGGGTCCAACCTCCCTTTTGCAAAAATAGCCAAAAAATGTCAAAACTTTAATTTTTGTCAAAATAAGTCGGGTGCCGTTATTCTTGTCAAAAATAAGCCGAATGCTCCCAAAAGGGCGCCGGAAGGCCATTTTTGCAAGAACAGCCACCCTGAGTCCTTTTAAAATGGTTTGCGGGCACAGCCTTAAAATCTCCCTCCTAGAAGTGCTGAGAGGCCGTATTTGCAAATCCAAATCCTATTTTCTAAATAAAGACTTTTTGCATAAATAGCCTTTTTTTTTCAAAATAATTAAAATTCCCTAATAAATGTGCAGGATGGATTCAAGTAACATCGAAACCTTCTCAGTCCTGAGCGAGATCCCTTTGAAACTTCACATGTGGTGGCATGATTTGGGGAAAGGAAGCAGAGATACCGTGGTCAAAAGTTTGGGTGGTCTCGTTGATTTGCTGAACATCAAACCAAGGAAAGATATTATTGAGGCATTGATACCATTCTGGGATCCGACCCGTAACGTATTCCGGTTTTTAGATTTTGAACTCACACCTACATTAGAAGAAATCGCCGGATATGCCGGTCTCAATGGGAACCTCCGAGGTGGATACCCACTGGCCCCACGACCGGTAACCCTTCATAGGTTCCTGGATTTATTGAACATCAGCCGGGATATTCAAGACCCGCATCTGGCGGAAGGGTGTTGTGCATTGTATTTCTTATATCACCGGTATGGTAACCCCAAAGGTTTCGAGGAACCCAACACAGGACTAACACATGCTGGAAATAAAGACAAATGGGAAGCCCGACGGGGATTAGCCTTCATGGTAGCCTTTCTGGGAGTGGTGGTTTGTCCGAGGAAAGACGGTCACATAGACCTTGGCCTGGTAGGGATGCTAGATGTTGCCATGAAAAAACCTACTAGCATGGTGGTTCCCCTAATTGTAGCAGAAATGTACCGAGCTTTGACCAAATGTCAGGAAGGGGAGAAATTCTTTCAAGATTGCAATTTGCTCTTACAATTGTGGATACAGGAACACCTCTGTCATCGCACAGGCTATATGAACTGCGGTTTGACTGGATTGAGTTGTATCGCAGAATTTGAGACCCGGGTGACAGGTATCGAATTCCCTGAGGGTACTGAGGCTTGGTCGTCATGCTTAAGATCCTTGACCGCAGATAAAGTTGAATGGGCTTATGGATGGCTCCCTGCTACTGAAGCTGTATACACCTCAGCGGAGGTCCCTTATATTCTTTTGATGGGTATTCGAAGCATACAGCCTTATGCTCCTTACCGAGTTCTGCTGCAATTTGGAAGATTCCAGACAGTGCATAATGATGAAGATCTGAGTGAGCAAGTCATCGAGTTAGGCCCGAAAGCTGCATTCCCTGAAGGCAGAATTCGAAAGATTTGGAATGAGTGCAGATACCTTGAACCCAAGACTATAGTACAGGGCCGAGCCAATGGTGAGGTAGATCCCAAATACTTGGTCTGGTTTGGTAAGAGGTTCCAGATTCCCGAGAGACCCGCCAAAAGGCCACATGTGCAACAATTCACTAACGAGTCTCAGGTACAGTGGGATTAGTTAGCTAAGGAAAAGGAGTATAAGGCCCGAATAGGAGCACTGGAAAAACAGGTTCAGGAACTCCGGTTTGAAAACACTTTGCAAGCCGCAGCCGACGAAGGTGATAAGAAGAAATTGGCCCAGGAGAATGAAGCTCTTAAAGCCCAAATTCAGCAAATGAAAATAGATGCCAGGAATCGGGAAAGAAGTCTATCCGACGAGAGATTGATAAAAGGTTTGAAGAAACAAGTTCTGGACTGTCAGGAGGAATTGGAAAAATTCGAGGGCAACGTGGCAAAGCTTCGGGCGCAATGGGCAAAGAAGACCGAGGAAAGGGCCCAGTTTGTACAACAAATGAAGAAGAACTATGAGGGAACCATTGCTAACATAAAAAGAAAAATGAATACTCTTGAAGAAAAGGCCGCTCGGCAGAACAAAGAATTGCGGGCCGAGAGAGAACAATGTTATGGGTTAATCGCTAAGATGGAAAAGGAAATAAAGTTGTTACAAGACCTTCACCTCCAGGATGCTCAGGTACTAGAGGCTCGTACTCAGCAGATAAGTCAGCTACTCCAAGAAAAAGGCCAAATCAGGGAAAGAATCAGAAACATTGCCAATTACATTGTCATGAAGTGCCAAGCTGGTGAGCGGATGGGTCGTACCACGTTCTTTGCTTCCGTGATGATATTCGTTCGCCAGGTCATGAATGATCTGGATCAGTTGCAAAAGGGTCTCGCACACAGGCCCGCAGCGATGCCGAGAGATGCCCCGCGGGCCCCAGGATTCGAAGCTTTGATGTATTCTTAGATAATCGAGTTTGTATTTCTGCTTTTGAGTCTGGTTTTTGTACTTCTCCTTTCCGAAGAAAAAACACAAATAGTTTAGTAGCTTTGTAATTGCAGTTGTTATTAATGAAAACTTGAAAATTTCCCGAAAAATTGTTTCTTTATTTCTTGCATTTATTTTTCGCATTTATTTGCAAGAACTACGCTTGGTCTGATTCACGCGGGTCGTGATACGTAGGCAATCTCCATAGGATTCGACCGTAATAATAATAAAAGGTGGAAGAAACAAGAAAGGAAAGGAAAACAAAAGAGGAAAAGAAAACAAAGATAAAAAGAGGGCAAGAGAAAAAGGAAAGATAAGAGTGGGAAAATAATTTTGAGGAAAAGAGCGGTTGGGAACAAGGAAAACCAAGGAGAAAAGGAAAAGGAAAGGAGAAGAGAAATTTTGCAATTGGCAAGTAAAGAAAATGGAAAGCCGGGATGACGCATGTGACTGAGCAAAGGCATAATAGAAATGGTTAATTGCTTAGGTGAATTCACCCCTCAATGTGCGGTTATCTATCTGTGAATTCCCTAACCGCTAACAAAGTTGTTGTTGATGAGTCCAGGTAAGTGGTTAAGTTGACTGGCATTCTGGCAACCCATCCCTACAACACCCGCTCTAAGGATAAATCAAACATGGTCAACCAGGAATTGGAAGCAAGTATTGTCGACCCATTTAGGGAGGAGGAAGTAGTGGACGTTAAGGCAATGAAGGAGGAGATGTATAAACTGAAGCAACAAATGGCCGAGATGTACCAGGCCTGGTCGAAGGGACATCCACCACCAGCCTATCCTGCTAACCCCACTTACCTCCCACCACTAGCTCAGCCTCAAGATCTTCCCACAGTGAACTCATCTCCTGCTTTCCCTACTTACCAGCAGTACTACGGAACCACTTCTCAAACACCACCACCTCCACCACCCAAACAAATTCCATGCCCTCCACCACCAACTACTCATGTGTTTGTGGCACCTTCACCGGTCGCACTACACAGATCTTCCAGCGAACCTTTGTTCCAAACTCATGATAACCAGTACTACCCACCCGAAGCCACTTTCAAACCGCCAGAGCCATGCCCTTACACTCCCCGCCTTGATCTCTCAGCAGAAGAAGAAAAGCCTCCCAAAAACCCTGAGCAAGATGAAATGATCCGAAAGGTCAAGAGCCTAGAACAGTCGTTCGGAAATATGCAGGGGCTCGGAGGACAAGTGAGTGTAGCATACAAGGATCTGTGCCTGTTTCCTGACGTCCAGTTGCCAGCAGGATTCAAGTTACCCAAGTTTGACTTATATGATGGCCATGGCGATCCGGTGGCCCACTTAAGGGGGTTCTGCAGCAAGATGAGAGGAGCTGGAGGAAAGGATGAGTTATTGATGGCTTACTTTAGTCAAAGTCTAAGTGGAGCAGCGTTGGAGTGGTACACACGACAGGACCATGCCCGATGGTACACCTGGGACGACTTGGCTCAAGCATTTGCATGTCATTTTCAGTACAATCTCGAAATTGTCCCAGATCGTCTGTCGCTAACTAAAATTGAGAAGAAGCCCGGAGAAAGCTTTAGAGAGTATGGTTTTCGGTGGAGAGAGCAGGCAGCAAGAGTCGATCCTCCAATGAAAGAGAATGAGATGGTTGATTATTTCCTTCAGGCTTTGGAGCCAACCTATTATGGTCATCTGGTGTCCGCAGTGGGGAAAACTTTCAATGAGGTCGTGAAAATGGGAAGTATGGTGGAAGAGGGTCTCAAGTCTAACAAAATTATGAGCTATTCAGCAATCAAAGCAACTACTCAGGCTATTCAGAGCGGCACTGGAGGAGTATTGGGAAAGAAGAAGAAAGAAGAGGTTACGGTAGTGGAATCGAAAGCTTGGTCCAGAGGTCCATCGCCTTATTATCACCAACCTCGCCCTCACCCCCAAACCTACCCACATACCCCATATGGCCCACCGCAGCATTACTACCCACCTCCCGCTCCCTATTTCTCTGTCCACCATGCCCAAACATATCCCCAACCTCCTACCCATGCACAATGGCGCGCACCTACCCCACAAAATACTTACTCAGCTCAAAACACCTACCCACCCCCAAGAACCAACAGAAATCTTGCTGGAACAGATTTTCGACCCAATCCCGCATTTAAGAATGATAGGTTACAAATGAAGAAGACTTTCACTCCCTTGGGTGAATCTTACACTAGCTTGTACCACAGATTGAGANAAAGAAGAAGACTTTCACTCCCTTGGGTGAATCTTACACCAGCTTGTACCACAGATTGAGACAGCTGGGCATGCTGAACTCGATCGAACCCAAATTGCCAAATCCTCCCCCAAGGAATCTGGACCACTCTGTGAGTTGTGAGTATTGCTCAGGTGCGCCGGGACATGACACAGAAAAATGTTGGCACTTGAAAACGGCTATCCAAGAGCTCATTGATACCCGCCGAATTGAAGTACAAGCCCCAGAAACGCCTAACATCACCCAAAATCCATTACCAACCCATCACGAGACCCATATGATCGAGCTAATCCAAAAGGGAGAGCATAAAAAGCCGTCACAGACCGTAATGATGATCAGGGCTAGTGAGGATAAATCAAATAAGAAACTAGCAAAGGAGAGAGCATCGATCAAAGTAGGAGAAACAGTTAGCAAACCAGTTGTAGTGATGAAGAAAGAGCTTTTGAGCAGCGTTGCAGAAAAACAAGAACCAGTTAAAGTGGTAGTGTCCGGGGCAGCTGTTAAGCCTGCTGTGATTGTGAAAGGGGCTCGCACAGAGCCGGTTGTCATCAAGCCAGTGACTCAGCTACCGGTACTCAGTGGAAAGGCCGTCCCATGGAATTACGGCCGAGTGACAGTGATGTATCAGGGAAAGGAAGTCAAGGAAGAAGTTTGTGAAACACATGGACTGACTCGCTCGGGGAGATGTTTTGCTCCTGACGAGTTGAGAAAGTCTAGACTCACCAAAGACAATCCAGCATCAGTGAAGAAAGCTGTAACTGAATAGGAGGCAGAAGAATTTTTGAAGAAAATGAAGGCACAGGATTATTCCATTGTAGAACAGTTGAGAAAGACCCCGGCGCAAATCTCTTTGCTATCATTATTGATTCACTCAGATGAGCACCGCCAGGCATTGATGAAAATTCTGAATGAGGCCCACATTCCCGATAAGATTTCTGTGAACCATTTAGAGAAAATAGAAAACAAGATCTTTGAAGTCAACAGGGTTACATTTTCTGATGATGAGCTGCCTTTGGAAGGCACTGAACACTCTACCTCACGGTGAAATGTGAAGACTCCGTGGTCACCCGGGTGCTTGTTGATAACGGGTCCAGTGCAAACATTTGCCCTCTCTCCACCCTGGAAAAGTTAAAAGTGGACAGTGAGAGAATTCATAAGAATAGCATTTGCGTGCGAGGATTTGATGGAGGAGGCAAGGACACGGTTGGGGATATAGTGCTGGAGCTGACAATAGGCCCAGTTGAATTCACTATGGAGTTCCAGGTGCTCGATGTGGCTGTCTCTTACAATCTCTTGTTAGGCCGACCCTGGATCCATGCAGCAAAGGCAGTGCCATCTACCTTGCATCAGATAGTTAAATTCGAATGGGACAGGCAAGAGATTGTGGTGCATGGGGAAGATAGTTCGTGTATTCTGGGTGACGCCATTGTGCCTTTTATAGGAGCTGAGAATGACAAAGGCCCATGGGTTTATCAAGTCTTCGATACGGTATCGGTCGAGAAGATCCCGGAAGGGAAGTGTATTCCTGTGCCAAAGGTAGCTGCTGCATCCGTCATGGTTGCGTCGGAAATGCTGAAGAACGGATTTGTACCTGGAAAAGGCTTGGGTGCTTCCTTACAAGGCATCGTACAGCCCGTATCCCTTCCTGCAAACTTGGATACTTTTGGTTTGGGTTTCAAGCCTACCGCTGCAGACATAAGGCGAGTTAGAAAAATGAAAAAGAAAGATGGACCCTTCCAAAACCCATTCCCCGCCTCTCCCGTTCCTTTGTCAGGCCTGGTACTAACAAGCGCCTAGCAACATCAATGCCCAAAGGTGTGGTTGACCCCGACAAGGAGCTGATTGAGAGGTTTGAAAAGTTGTTTCATGAGGTGAATGTGTTAGAAGCCGGAGAAGGTCCAAGCAAGGCAGATGTCCAGTTCATGGGAGCCCGAGCAAAGCTCAACAATTGGGAAGCAACTCCCCTTCCTACCCGGAGGGAGTCTTGGTAGTTAGTTTTGATTTCTTTTCAGTTTAATCTAGATTATTTCCAAGGTTGTAATTCGGATGCTATGTTCCGTCCGTTTGGATGAGTTAAACCTTGTTATCTTAAATATTAATGAAATGCAATTTCCCTATCTTTCATTCCTGACAGTTTTCATTTTTGTCTTTCTTTCTTTCTTGTACAGTCCCTTTTATGCTGGTTTCAGTGATGTGTCATGCATGAGGAATTTTCAGTCCAGTCTTAAAAGCCAATCTAACTCAGATATAATAATACAAGAAGTTGAGTGTGATGACGAAATAGAATATGATGATAAGGAAGCTTTTGAGGAAATCAGTAAAGAATTAAGCCACTTTGAAGAAAAACCCAAACCTAATCTGAATGACACAGAACCAATCAATTTAGGGGATTAGGAGAATGTACGGGAAACTAAAATAAGTGTCCATTTAGAACCTCATCTCAGAGAAGAGATAATTAAAGCACTTTTTGAGTCAAGGATGTTTTTGCATGGTCATATGACGACATGCCAGGTTTAAGCACTGATTTGGTGGTTCACAAATTGCCCACTGACCCAGCATGCCCTCCTGTCAAGAAGAAGCTAAGGAAATTTAAAACAGACATTAGTGTGAAAATCAAAGAAGAGGTCACCAAAAAGTTTGAGGCAAAGGTCATCCGGGTCTCGCGGTATCCCACCTGGTTAGCTAATGTTGTGCCTGTGCCAAAGAAGGATGGAAAGACCAGAGTGTGCGTAGATTACCGTGACCTCAATAAGGCAAGTCCAAAGGACAACTTCCCACTACCAAACATCCACATATTGATTGACAATTGTGCCAAACATGAGATTGGTTCCTTCGTGGATTGTTATGCGGGCTATCACCAGATTTTGATGGATGAGGAGGATGCGGAAAAGACGGCATTCATCACGCCCTGGGGAACGTATTGTTCCAGAGTCATGCCATTTGGGTTGAAGAACGCAGGGGCAACGTATATGAGGGCGATGACTACCATGTTCCATGACATGATACATCGGGAAATTGAGGTCTATGTGGACGACGTGATCATAAAGTCGAGAAAACGATGTGACCACGTCAGGGATTTGAGAAAATTCTTCTAGAGACTTTGCAGGTACAACCTCAAGCTTAATCCAGCAAAGTGTGTGTTTGGAGTTCCATCTGGGAAGTTATTGGGATTCGTGGTGAGTCGACGCGGTATTGAATTAGACCCGTCTAAGATCAAAGCCATTCAGGAGCTACCGCCGCCAAAGAATAAGAAAGATGTGATGAGTTTGCTTGGCAGGTTGAATTACATCAGCAGGTTCATTGCCCAGCTTACAACTACTTGCGAGCCCATCTTCAGGCTGCTAAAGGAAGATGCTGCGGTCAGATGGACGGATGAATGTCAAGCAGCATTTGACAGGATTAAGGAGTATTTGGCTAGTCCACCTGTGCTGGTCCCGCCGGAGCCGGGAAGGCCCTTGATCCTTTATCTGACTGTACTGGATAATTCTTTTGGTTGTGTACTGGGGCAGCATGACATCACAGGAAGGAAAGAGCAGGCAATTTACTACCTCAGCAAGAAGTTCACATCATATGAGGTGAAGTACACTCAACTTGAGAGAACGTGTTATGCCTTAACCTGGGTAGCGCAAAAGTTGAAACATTACTTGTCAGCATATACCACCTATCTCATCTCTCGGTTGGACCCATTGAAGTACATTTTTCAGAAGCCCATGCCCACAGGGAGGCTGGCAAAATGGCAAATCTTGCTTACGGAATTTGATATTGTCTACGTGACCCGGACTGCAATGAAAGCACAAGCGCTGGCTGATCATCTAGCTGAGAATCCAGTTGATGATGAATATGAACCTTTGAAAACATACTTTCCCGATGAGGAGATAATGCATGTTGAAGAATTAGAACAAGTCGAGAGGCCAGGATGGAAACTGTTCTTTGATGGAGCTGCCAACGCCAAGGGTGTTGGGATAGGAGCAGTACTGATTTCTGAGACAGGGCAACACTACCTGTCACTGCTCAACTTCGTTTCTATTGCACCAATAATATGGCTGAATACGAGGCGTGTATCTTGGGTTTGAGATTAGCTATAGACATGGGTGTCCAGGAAATCTTGGCCATGGGTGACTCGGATCTTCTGGTACACCAGATTCAGGGTGAATGGGAGACACGAGATTTGAAGCTCATACCATATCGACAATGTTTGCATGAACTTTGTCAACGATTCTAATCAATAGACTTCAAGCACATTCCAAGGATTCACAATGAGGTTGCCGACGCTTTGGCCACTTTGGCGTCAATGTTGCATCATCCAGACAAGGCTTATGTGGACCCGTTACAGATTCAGGTCCGAGATTAGCATGCCTATTGTAATATGGTGGAAGAAGAGCTTGATGGTGAGCCGTGGTTCCATGATATCAAAGAATATCTCCGGATGGGAGTGTACCCAGCACAAGCTACAGGGGATCAAAAGAGAGCAATTCGATGCTTGGCAAGCGGATTTTTCTTCAGTGGAGGAGTGTTGTACAAGAGAACTCCAGATCTTGGATTGTTGAGGTGCATGGATGCTAAACAAGCTACAGTTATCATGGCTGAGGTACATGCGAGAATTTGCGGGCCTCATATGAGTGGATATGTATTGGCAAAGAAGATTCTCCGAGCAGGTTATTATTGGCTTACTATGGAAAGGGGTTGCATCAAATTTTTACGCAAGTGTCATCAATGTCAGGTACATGGAGATTTGATTCATTCTCCGCCAACTGAATTGCATACAATGTCAGCACCATGGCCGTTTGTTGCTTGGCGAATGGATGTCATTGGGTCGGTCGAGCCAGCAGCATCAAATGGGCACAGGTTCATTCTGGTAGCTATTGATTATTTCACTTGAAGCGCAAACCTTCAAATCCGTGACCAAGAAAGCAGTGGTTGATTTCGTGCATTTGAGTATCATATGTCGGTTTGGGATCCCGAAGGTAATCATCACAGACAATGGTGCCAATCTCAACAGTCATTTGATGGCCGAGACATGCCAGCAGTTTAAGATCACGCACCGCAACTCCACCCCATATCGTCCTAAGGCAAATGGAGAAGTCGAAGCAGCCAACAAGAACATCAAGAAAATACTTCGGAAAATGGTAGAGGGGTCAAGGAAATGACATGAGAAGTTACCTTTTGCCCTGTTGGGCTATCACACTACTGTCCGTACTTCAGTAGGGGCAACGCCTTATTCACTAGTATATGGCACCGAAGCAGTAATACCCGCAGAGGTTGAAATCCCGTCCCTTCGGATCATCGCCGAGGCAGAAATTGATGATGTTGAATGGGTTAAAGCTCGCCTGGAACAACTAAGTTTGATTGGTGAAAAGAGATTGGCAGCAGTGTGTCACGGTCAGTTGTACCAACAGAGAATGGCGAGAGCATATAACAAGAAAGCGCGTCCGCGGAAGTTTGAAGTAGGACAGTTGGTGTTGAGACGTATCCTACCTCATTGGGCTGAGGCAAAAGGAAAGTTCGCCCCAAACTGGCAGGGGCCATTTGTCGTAACCAGAGTGTTGTCCAATGGCGCTTTGTATTTGACAGATGTGGAAGGAAAACGTGTAGAAATGGCTATCAATTCTGACGTAGTCAAGCGATACTATGTATGATTTCTTGGTTTAATTGTACTTTATTGTATTCGGCATATTTTTGAGATTGAAATGACGAAGGCATTTTGTTCTGCTATCCAAACACTTTATCCTTCGTTAACCCTCTTGAGCCTTATTTACTTTCTTTCGTACCCCTCTTTCGGAATCAATAACAGCTCGGAAGCTCGAGCAAGGCAAAACAGTCCAACGAAAAAAAAAAGAAAAAAAAAGCAAAGGAAAAAGAAGAAAAGAAAATGAAGAAAAGAAAAGAAATGGAAGGAAAAAAATGAAAAGAAAAGAAAAGAAAAGAAATGCAAAGAAAAGAAAAGAAAGTGGAAGAAAAGAAAAGATTGCAGCAACAAAGTAATTGCTATGACCTGAACTACGTTTGACTTGATCACGAAAGGGTACGTAGGCAGCCTCTCCTTGGGGTTCAGTCACACCAAAACGAAATCCCAAAAGTCCCCACGAAAGGAACTGGGATAGAAGTTATGGTTGTGCAAGAAAGTTGATTCCGAAAGTTGTAGTTGTGAACCCATATTGAATTGTTTTTGAGCCTTTTATACCCTTTCTTTCTAGCCCTATCCAAAAGCCTGCATTACGGTCCAAAGAAAGACCTTTTGATCAATCTTCAAGAAGTGCCAATACGAGCGAGTAAAAGTGATTCGCGTCAGGGGCAACACTCCGGTACAAGAGAAATAATAAAAATGAGAGAGTCTTATCGGTGAAAACCCTCACGGGCACCATAAGGCGATGTGAGTTGAGAGAAATCAAAATGAGAGAGTCTTATTGGTGAAAACCCTCACGGGCACCGTAAGGCGAAGGTGAGTTGTCAGGTAAAAGAGACATGTCCGTGGTCAAAAGATGCTCAGAATATTACAAAACGAGCAAGGTTTGGGTAAAAAACAGGTTGTGAAAGTCCGTAACAGCAAATGTGGCGATCGAAGTTGATTGGTAGACAGACTGGGTTGATTAATCCAAAATGCATGGCATGCTCAATGGTACCAGCTGTTCCACTCAAATAAGTTTCATTCTCTCCTTTCTTCATCACAAATCATCCGTTCTCGGATTCTCTTTATCTTTAACCCTTGAGGTCATTGCATTTAATTCTTTTGAGGTCTATCTCTAGGATGTTTCAGTGTCAGTCCTGTTCGAAACAAAGGAGGGAATATCAAAGCTAACTACCAGCTTCCTAGTTGCACAGATAGGGCCAGAGCATATCAAAGATGGCTAAAAGCAAAGGAAGTCATAAAGGACCACTGGAAGTTTCATTGTTGGACTAGTTGGATAATTGTGGGGAAGAAGTGAAATACCAAAAGAGGGGTCGGAAACACAAAAACAACAATATGGGATAGAACACTTGGGTCATCAGAGTCAAGGGGTTGAAATTCGGTCAGGAATTCAAGGGGATGCAAAGCAAGGTCAGGAAAGCGGGATGGAGTGAAGCCCAGCAGCAGGGATGTACCTAGCAAGAATGCCAGCAACTAGCCACATTTTTAAAACTGACAAGATTTTTCTTTGATTGAAATAGGGGCAGAAAGTTTTCATTGGTTTCGGAGAAACCCCCCTTAAGGAAAAGCAAGCACCCAAAACAGATATGACGGGAAGTTCTCAGGACCCTCCTGGAAATGGGACTTAGGTTAAATCTCAAAACAATCATGAGTAGCATAATTTAGCATAAATGTACGCCACAGAACATAAGTTGGTTTCAAAGTTGCTTGTAGTGGGTAAGGACCTCCCTGGAAAATAGGACTTAGCTTTCAAATCCTTATAATAGTTGGTAGAATAATTCAGTTTAACACTTACCCATGTACCCAGCCACCAAACCGGGGCAGAAAATTTTCTTTGTTTGTTTTGCAGCAGTCAGGAGCCCACCTGGAGAACAAGGGAATACTCTTCAAGCTTCA
>NW_017677437.1:0-22193 GCF_001879085.1 Nicotiana attenuata
CTGGAACAATCGTTCAGAAACATGCAGGGATTGGGAGGACAGGTGAGCATAGCCTACAAAGATCTATGTCTATTTCCTGATGTTCAGTTGCCTGTTGGATTCAAGATGCCTAAATTCGACCTATATGACGGGCACGGAGACCCGGCGGCCCACTTGAGGGGATTCTGTAGCAAAATGATAGGAGCTGGTGGTAGAGATGAGTTGTTAATGGCATACTTTAGACAGAGTCTGAGTGGCGCCGCGTTAGAGTGGTACACACGTCAGGATCACAACAGATGGTATACCTGGGATGATTTGGCCCAAGCATTTGCGCGGCACTTCCAATACAACATAGAAATCGTTCCAGATCGTTTGTCCCTGACTAAGATAGAGAAGAAGCCAGGAGAAAGTTTCAGAGCATATGTTTTTCGCTGGAGAGAACAAGCGGCAAGAGTCAACCCTCCAATGGAGGAAAATGAAATGGTGGAGTACTTTCTGCAGGCTCTGGAGCCTACTTACTTTGGCCATCTGATATCGGCCATTGGCAAGTCGTTCAACGAGGTAGTAAAGATGGGCGGCATGGTGGAAGAAGGGCTTAAGACAAGCAAAATCATGAGCTACTCGGCCATCAAAGGAACCACCCAAGCCATCCAGAATGGTACTGGAGGAGTGATCGAAAAGAAGAAGAAAGAGGATGTTGCAACAGTTGACTCAGGATCGTGGCTTGGTCCGAGGGGCACACCACACCATTACACCCAGCCTCGACCCCCTCACCGAACCTACACCCAAACCCCGTATAACCCACCTCAACACTATATTTCATCACCAGACCCTCAGTATTCTGTCCACCACGCCCAATCATACACTCAACTTCCTTCTTACCCACAATGGCGTGCCCAAGCCCCACAAAACACCTACCCAGCTCCACAAAATGCTTACCCACCTCCACGAGCCTACCGAAACCCTCTGGTCCAGGTTTCCGGCCCAAGCTAGTATTCATAAACGAGAGGTTGCAACGGAAGAAAACGTTCACCCTGTTGGGGGAGTCTTATACTAGCTTATTCCAGAGATTGAAGCAGTTAGATGTGCCGAGGCCAATTGAGTCGAACTTGCCAAACCCTCCTCCAAAGAATTTGTATTACTCCCTCAGTTGTGCATATTTTTCTGGTACTCCGGGGCATGATACAGAAAAGTGTTGGCACTTGAAGAATGCTATCCAAGAGCTCATCGACACAAACCAGATTGTGGTCCAAACTCTGGAAGCACCCAACATCAATCAGAACCCATTGCCAACTCATGATGAAACAAACATGATCGAGATAGTACACAAGGAGGGGAAGCCCAAGAAGCCATCACAATCTGTTATGATGATTCGGTCTAGTGATGTCAAGCCAGTCAAGGAAACAATTGTCACAAAACCAATGGTTGAAGGATCAGTGAACAAGTTGAGCATGACAAACGGTGAACCTTCTGTGGTAGTTGAGAAAAGATCCACAAGTGATGCGGTAGCAAAGCAAGAAAAGTCAAAGGTGATCGTGCCAGGGTTGGCGAATAAGCCTATCATAATTGTAGAGGGTGCCCGTACGGACCCTGTCATCATCAAGCCTGTAGCTACCGGTAATTAACACCAAGGCTATCCTATGGAGCTATGAACGAGTGATAGTGACCCATAAGGGGAAGGAAGTGAAAGAAGAAGTCAATGAGGCCCAGGGATTAACTCGTTCGGGGAGATGCTTTACCCCGGAAGAGTTAAGGAAATCTAAAACACTTAGAGATAATCCAGTTCTGGTAAAGAAAGCAGTCACTGAAGAAGAAGCGGAGGAGTTTTTAAGAAAAATGAAAGTGCAAGATTACTCCATCGTGGAGCAGTTGAGAAAGACTCCCGCTCAGATTTCCTTGCTATCATTGTTGATCCATTCAGATGAGCATCTTCGAGCCCTGATGAAAATTCTAAACGAAGCCCATGTCCCTGATAAAATTACAGTGGACCATTTGGGGAAGATTGCCAACAAGATATTTGAGGTGAACAGGGTCACCTTCTCTGATGACGCGCTGTCTGTAGAAGGTACCGAACACAACAAAGCTCTCTATCTTACAATGAAATGTGAAGATTCTGTGGTCACTAGGGTGCTGGTGGATAATGGTTCCAGTGCAAACATTTGCCCTCTCTCCACTCTGCACAAGTTGAAGATTGATACTGAAAGGGTCCAAAAGAACAGTATATGTGTCCGAGGTTTTAACAATGGAGGAAAAGATTCGGTTGGTGATATAGTGCTTGAATTGACAATTGGACCGGTTGAATTCACCATGGAGTTCTAGGAACTGGATGTGGCTGTCTCTTACAATTTGCTATTGGGTCAGCCTTGGATACATGTCGCCAAAGCAGTCCCGTCCTCTTTGCATCAGATGGTCAAGTTTGAGTGGGACAGACAGGAGATCGTCGGGCATGGCGAAAAGAACTCATGCGCTTACAGTGATGCCTCCGTCCCGTTTATTGAGGCCGAAGGTGATCAAGGGCCTTGGGTCTACCAGGTTTTTGAAACAGTGCCAGTTGAGAAGGTTCCGGAAGGGAAATGTATTCTAACTCCAAAGATAGCCTCCACATATGTCATGGTTGCATCTGAAAGAACGGTTTTGTGCCAGGCAAATGCCTGGGCGCTTCTTTACAAGGTATCGTCCAGCCAGTGTCCCTGCCTAAAAACTTGGATATGTTTGGTCTGGGATTCAAACCCACATCAGCAGACTTGAAAAGGGCTAAAAGTAGAAACAGAAGGCATGGGCACTTCCGAAGCCTATCCTGCGTCTCTCTAGGTCATTTGTCAAGCCCGGTGCCGTAAAACGCCTAGTGACAGCAGTTCCAAATCCTTTGGTTGACGTTGATAAGGAGTAAATTGAAAGGTTTCAGAGGTGGTTTGATGATGTGAACATGGTGGAAATTGGAGAAGGTTCCAGCAAAGCGGATGTGCAGTTTGTCGGGCCGAAAGTAAAGCTTAACAATTGGAAGGCTACTCCTCTCCCTACTCGGGGGAAGTTTTGGTAGTTTGCTTTGTTTTCCTTTCTATTTGGGTCATTCCAGGGTTGTGACCTAGATTTTTATTTTTCGCTTGTTTGATGTACAAACCCTATTATCGTTTATTTTCAATGAAATGCAATTTTCCTTTTCCATCATTCCTGATAGTTTTTATTTTTGTTTTCTTTTCTTCTTTGTACAGTTCTTTTTATGCTGGTTGCAATGACATGACATGCATGAGGAATCTTCGGCCAAGTCTTAAAAGTCAATCTAATTCTGAAATAATAATCCAAGAAATAGAGAGTGATGATGAAACAGAATATGATGAGGATGAGGCACTTGAGGAAATTAGTAAAGAACTAAATCATTTTGAAGAAAAACCCAAGCCTAATTTGAATGAAACTGAAACAATCAATTTAGGAGATCAATATAATGTCAGAGAAACCAAGATAAGTGTCCATCTTGAACCACAAATCAGGGAAGAAATAATCAAAGCATTGTTTGAATATAAGGATATTTTTGCATGGTCGTATGATGACATGCCGGGTTTGAGTACCGACCTGGTGGTCCACAAATTGCCAATTGATCCAACTTTCCCTCCCGTCAAGAAGAAATTAAGGAAGTTTAAGACCGACATGAGTGTGAAGATCAAAGAAGAAGTCACAAAGCATCTTGATGCAAAGGTCATTCGAGTCACGCGATATCCCACGTGGTTAGCTAATGTTGTGCCTGTGCCAAAGAAAGATGGTAAGACAAGAGTATGTGTCGATTACCGTGAACTCAACAAAGCAAGTCCAAAGGATAACTTCCCGTTGCCAAATATCCACATTTTGATTGATAATTGTGCCAAGCATGAGATTGGGTCTTTTGTGGATTGCTATACGGGATCATCAGATCTTAATGGATGAGGAAGATGCGGAAAAGACAGCATTTATCACGCCATGGGGAGCATATTGCTACCGGGTCATGCCATTTGGTTTGAAAAATGCTGGTGCAACTTACATGAAGGCAATGACCACCATATTCCATGACATGATACACAAGGAGATTGAGGTTTACGTGGATGATGTAATCATTAAGTCCAGGAAGCAGTCTGACCACGTTAGAGATTTAAGGAAGTTTTCTAGAGGCTCGCAGGTACAATCTTAAGCTCAGCCCTACAAAGTGTGCATTTGGTGTTCCATTGGGTAAACTGTTAGGATTCATAGTCAGTCGGTGAGGCATTGAGTCGGATCCATCAAAGATTAAGGCCATCCAAGAATTACCACCGCCAAAGAACAAGACTGAGGTGATGAGTCTGCTAGGGAGGTTGAATTACATCAGCAGGTTCATTGCTCAACTCACGACCACTTGCGAGCCCATCTTCAAGTTGTTAAAGAAGGATGTTGCGGTCAGATGGATCGATGAGTGCCAAGAAGCATTCAATAAGATCAAGGAGTATTCAAACCCACCTGTGTTGGTCCCGCCGGAGCCAGGGAGACCTTTGATTCTTTATTTGACAGTACTGGATAATTTATTTGGTTGTGTATTGGGTCAACATGACATCACTGGCAGGAAAGAGCATGCCATCTATTATCTCAGCAAGAAGTTCGCATCTTATGAGGTTAAGTATACCCCCCTTGAAATGACATGTTGCGCCTTGACTTGGGTAGCGTAGAAGTTGAAGCATTATCTGTCATCCTACACTACTTACCTCATTTCTCGCCCGGATCCTTTAAAGTATATCTTTCAGAAGCCTATGCCCACCGGAAGGCTCGCAAAGTGGCAAATCTTGCTCACAGAATTTGACATCGTATATGTGACTCGAACGGCGATGAAAGCCCAAGATTTGGCCAATCACTTGGCCGAGAACCCGGTGGATGAAGAATATGAACCTTTGAAGACTTACTTTCCTGATGAAGAGGTAATGCATATTGATGAGGTCGAGCAGGATGAAAAGCCCGGTTGGAAACTTTCCTTTGATGGGGCTGCTAACATGAAAGGTGTTGGAATAGGAGTTGTGCTCATTTCTGAAACAGGGCACCACTACCCCGTCACAGCTCAACTTCGTTTTTATTGCACCAACAACATGGCTGAGTACGAAGCATGCATTTTGGGTTTAAGATTAGCTATGGACATGGGAGTCCAGGAAGTGCTGGTTTTGGGAGATTCAGATCTGTTATTACACCAGATTCAGGGAGAATGGGAGACTCGAGATTTGAAGCTCATACCATATCGACAACGTCTGCAGGATCTTTGTCAGCAGTTCAGATCAGTGGAATTCAGGCATATCCCTAGGATCCATAATGAGGTTGTTGACGCCTTGGCTACTCTGGCGTCAATGATACATCATCCAGACAAGGCTTATATTGACCCTTTGCATATTCAGGTCTGTGATTAACATGCTTACTGTAACATGGTGGAAGAAGAACTCGATGGTGAGCCGTGGTTCCATGATATCAGGGAATACATAAGGATGTGGGTATATTTGGTACAAGCCACAGGTGATCAGAAGAGAACAATTCGACGTTTGGCAAGTGGATTTTTCTTAAGCGGTGGAGTTTTGTACAAAAGAACTCCTGATCTCGGATTGTTGAGATGCATGGATGCTAAGCAAACCACGACTATCATGACCGAAGTACATTCATGAGTTTGCGGGCCGCATATGAGTAGGTATGTTCTTGCAAAGAAAATTCTTCGAGCAGGGTATTACTGGCTCACCATGGAACAAGGTTGCATCAGCTTTGTGCGTAAGTGTCATCAATGCCAGGTGCACGGTGATTTGATCCATTCTCTCCCCTCTGAATTTTATACAATGTCTGCGCCTTGGCCGTTCGTTGCGTGAGGCATGGATGTCATTGGACCAATTGAGCCAGCAACATCCAATGGGCACAGGTTCATTCTGGTGGCCATCGATTATTTCACTAAGTGGGTTGAAGCTATGACTTTCAAATCTGTGACCAAGAAAGTAATGGTTGATTTTGTTCATGCAAACATCATTTGTCGGTTCGAAATTCCAAAGGTAATTATCACGGGCAATGGTGCTAATCTTAACAGCCATTTGATGAAGGAAATATGCCAGCAATTCAAGATTATGCATTGAAATTCCACTCTGTATCGTCCCAAGGCAAATGGAGCGGTTGAGGCGGCCAACAAGAACATAAAAAAGATACTTCGGAGGATGGTGCAAGGTTCTAGGCAATGGCATGAAAAGTTACCCTTTGCTTTACTGGGTTATCGCACTACTGTTCGCACTTCAGTAGGTGCAACTCCTTATTTGTTGGTATATGGTACTGAAGCAGTGATACCCGCGGAGGTTGAGATTCCATCCCTTCGAATTGTCACTGAAGCAGAGATTGATAATGATGAGTGGGTCAAAACCTGATTGGAGCAATTAAGTCTGATTGATGAGAAAAGACTGACAGCAGTATATCACGGCCAGTTGTATCAAAGGAGAATGGCAAGAGCATACAACAAGAAGGTGCATCCCCGGAAATTTGAAGTAGGTCAGCTAGTATTGAAGCGCATCCTTCCATATCAGGCTGAAGCAAAAGGCAAGTTTGTACTTGGCATGTGTTTGAAGATTGGAATGACGAAGGCATTTTTATTCTGCTATCTAAACACTTTATCCTTTGTTACCCCTTTTGAGCCTTTTATTTTCTTTCATACCCCTCTTTTGGAATCAGAAGCAGAGTTTAGAAATATAGATACAAACACAAAAAGGAAAGAGGAGAAGAGAAGAGAAAGAGAGAGAGAAAACGAAAAAAAAAAAGAAGAGAAAAAGGGAAGAAAGAGAAAAATGAAAAAAAAAAGAAAAAAAAGAAGAAAAAAAAGAAAGAAAAAGAAAAAAAGAGAAGAAGAAGAAGAAGAAGAAGAAGAAGAAGAAGAAGAAGAAAGAGAGAAAAGTATAAAAACAAAGCAATTCCTATGACATGAACTACGTTCGACCTGATTCCTTTTAAGGATACGTAGGCAGCCTCACGGTTTGGTCCCATCAAAATAAAATTCAGAAGCCCCCAAGCAAAGAAACTGGGACAGAAGTTGCGGTTTTGTAAGAGATTTGATTCCAAAAGTTGTAATTTTGAACCCATTCGATTTGTTTTGAGCCTTTATGATATCCGTTTTTTTTTCTAACCCTAACCAAAAGCCCACATTACGGTCCAAAGAAAGACCTTCCGGTCAATCTTGGAAGGGTACCAAGTCAAGCAAGTTAGAAAAATTATTCACATCAGGGGCAATACTCCGTTCTGCGCAGGGAAAAATGAAAAAAATGAGAGAGTCTTATTGGTGAAAACCCTCACGGGCACCGTAAGGCGACGAAAAGCTGAGAGAAATTAAAAATGAGAGAGTCTTATTGGTGAAAACCCTCACGGGCACCGTAAGGCGACAGTGAGTTGAGAGATGAATAAATGAGAGAGGTTTGTTGGTGAAAACCCTTCAGGGTGCCGCAAACCGAATAAGGTTGTTGACTTTGCAAAGGAATTGGATTATGGGAACCCCAGGCATGAAGTGTGAAGACTGAAAGGTGATTGACTGAATGGACTAGGCTGATTAATCCGAAATGCATGTCATGATCATTGATGCCAGCAGCCTCACTCAGATAAGTCCCTTCTCCTTTTCCTCCTCAAACAGTCTTTCGGTTTTGATTTTTCTTCTTTATTCATAACCCTCGAAGTCATTGCATTTCATTTCCTTTTGGGTCTACTTTCTCTAAGGCTTTTCCAATGATAGCCTTGCTAAGAAAACAAGAAAGGATTGCAAAGCTTATTACCAACTTCCAAATTGCATAAAGCAAAGTGCGGCCGAAGCATGCCAAAAAGAGCATGATGCAAACTGGAAAATAAGGTGTTAGCTGAGGTTCAAGTGATCGAGTGGTTTCGTGAATTGTGGAGAAAAATACAGAGATTCAGATTGGAAAGACAGAAAGGTTAAAACAACAGTTTGAGTATAGGGCACTCAGGTCATTCAGGGTTCCGTGGTTAAGGTTCAATTAGAAGGTGAAACAATTCCTTGCCAGTCGGATGCAGTTGAGCAGAACAAAGCATGACAGTGGGCCACCCTCAGCAAGAATGCCGCAAATTAACCACAACATTTTCAAACTGACAAAATTTTTCTTTGATTAAAACTGGGGCAGGAAATTGTGTTTGTCCCGGAGAAATCCTCCGTGAGGAAAGCAGGTGCTAGTCGGGCCCGGCCGTAAATTTTTAGTACCCTCCTGGATAACGGGATTTAGTAAGTTTTGAGACCCTCGCAAATGACAAGGTCTGACGAGAATTATACTTTTGGGAAATGTAATTTAGCACTTAAGTTCTCACTTTTGAGATGAGACTTGATTTAAAATTTTCAGGATAAGGGAATTTAGCTTAGAACTTATTTTGATAACAAGAGTCGGTTAACACTCACAGATGTTCCCAATATCAAACTGGGGCAGAAAAATTTCTTTTGTTTTGTCTGTTTTGTTATAATCAGGCGCCCACCTTGAGAACAAGGGAAAACAACTCAAGTTTCAGGGGAAAACAGTTTCAAGTAACAAGAGAAGAGAGGTCAAGCTCAGCAATCAGGCGCCCACCTGGAGAACAAGGGAAAGCAGATCAAGCTTCAAAGGAAAGCAGTTCGAGTTTAGCAATCAGGCGCCCACCTGGAGAACAAGGGAAGACAGTTCAAAGGAAAAACAGTTTCAAGAGAAAGCAGTTCGAGTTCAGCAATCAGGCGTCCGCCTGGAGAACAAGGGAAGACAGTTCAAAGGAAAAGCAGTTTCAAGAGAAAGCAGTTCGAGTTCAGCAATCAGGTGCCCACCTGTAGAACAAGGGAAGACAGTTCAAAGGAAATGCAGTTTCAAGAGAAGGCTGTTCAAGTTTAGCAATCAGGCGCCCACCTGGAGAACAAGGGAAGACAGTTCAAAGGAAAAGCAGTTTCAAGAGAAAAAGCGGTTCAGGTTCAGCAATCAGGCGCCCACCTGGAGAACAAGGGAAGACGGTTCAAAGGGAAAGCAGTTTTGAAGGAAAACGGTTCGAGTTCAGCAATCAGGCACTCACCTGGAGAACAAGCGAAGACAACACAAGTTTCAATGGGAAAGCAGTTTCAAAGGAAAGCAGTTCGAGTAGTGGCAATCAGGCGCCCACCTAGAGAACACGGGAAAATAGTTCAAGTTTCGAGGGAAGACAGTTCGAGTTCAGCAGTCAGGCGCCCACCTGGAGAATAAGGGAAAACAGTTCAAGTTGCAAAGGAAAGCAGTCCGAGTTTCGAAAGACGACAGTTCAAGTTTTGGCAATCAGGCGCCCACCTGGAAAACAAGGGAAGACAGTTCACACTAGAGAACCCATTCAATTAACCCCCCCCCCCCCGTCTCTAACCGTAAACCCTAGCCGCCCCCAAATGCTCTCACACTTCACAAGACCAAACCCTAGCCGCCCCTCTAACCCCACCGTCCCCGCCGTAGTCCACCGCCAGAAATCGCCCCACGGCGGCGGCGACACCCCAAACCGCCCCAAATTTTCACCACACAATCATCCTTTCCCCCTCTTTTCAAATCCATAAACAGCTTCCTCTAAATCACCATCCAAGCTCGTCAATTCCAGATCTAAAACCTAAACCCTAGTTCACCCAAACTTCCCAAAACACATTGAAAGTCACACCCCATAACCCCACTCTTCTTCTCGTCTCACATTCCACCTTAGTCCTTCCAAATTACCTCCAAAAACCCCGGAAATCTAGATCTAAGTAGCCCGAGGGGTTCATCTATGTTTGGCCTATCATGAGTCTATTCTTCCAAGAGAACCCGGTCAAAACTCCATGCAAGGCCGATTCCTTGGAGGAAGAGACCTTTGAATCGTCAATCGGAGCGGAACAGGCTGTAAAATTACCTTCACATATCTTTTCCACTCAAAGGGGTAATATCACCATCCTCTCCATTCTTTCTCTTTTCATTTGTCGAGTTAGTAGTTTTTTTTAGTTAGTTTGTTTTGTTTGTAATCATGTTCAACCAGTCCTTTTGTTAGGGTTTGTTAATTTGGTTTAGCTCATGTTTAATTAGTTTAACTCGTAAAGTAGTTTTGCTTATTATTGCAGTTTTAGTTATCTTTTGCTGTTCTGATTCATATGCTGGACTGTTTAATTAGTTTAACTCTTAAAAAATTTAGTTTGTAGTCTTAGGTATTTTTGCTGTTTTGAATCATTGATTAGTATGCCTGCATCGCCTAATTAGTTTAACTCTTAAATAGGATTAGTGTTTGATTAATTAGCTTAGGGTCAATTTTGCCTCATTCAGTAGTCTTGCCTTAACTGTTTCAGCATTTGTGGAAACTTTTAGGGGTCAATTGAACAAAAGGGAAACTTAAGGGGTTTGTTTAAAGGTTGGGTAAATATAATAGGATAAAGAGCCTACTGGAAGGTTCTAGAATAGGGGGGCAGCTGGCCTCATTTGGTTAGCACAAAATGCTGAAACCAATGAGGGGAAGCTAGCTGTCCAAGTTTGTTAAAAGATGCCTTGTGGCTGAAGGGAATAATTCCCTTATCCTTTTAAGCACATGGCACTCTTTAGAGCTATATATAGAACCCTTCCCTCACTCCCAGAAATAGAGATTCGGACCCTAAAAAAGACTCTAAAGTTTTCTGCACTGTTTCATTGAGAGTATTCTATTTTCTTCTGAATTTCTTTAGTGAGAGCTTTTTTTTTAAAAAAAAAGCTTCTGTTGCATTTCTGGATTTCTGAGTTGAATATGGACTAAATCAAAGCTGTGTATTGCTGATTGTTTGTTGCCTTCCTCACTCGTCTGCTTTGCTGAATTCCTTACTCCACTTCATTTGTTCCTTTGTATCCAGGTAGCTCTATGAACTTTGAGTGGTGAAATAAAGCTTAAAACATGTATTAGTCTTTAATGTATTAGGTTGGGTGTTCAAATGTTGAAATCCCAGTTTTATCATCGCGTATGTTATTTGCAAGTTATCTAGTGCATCATTTCTATTTTAGTGTTTAAATATTCTGAATCTGATGTGTTAGTATATGATTTAGCCATTAGTATGGATATTCACATTAGTATAGATGTTCTATGTATGGTTTGACAGTCTAAAAAATGGTTAATAACTTTTCAGTTCATTTGGCCTTTATCTGAGAATGCTAGATATGTACCGGATATGGCCACGTTCGTTTATCAGGTGTACTTAGTTTAAATATTGCGCATTTTAACATTATTCAAGTGGTTGTATGTTTAAGGTGATTCATGAATAGGTTTAGGGTTTAATTTTTCATTGTTAATGGCAAGTTAATAGGTAAACTCATGGTATGGTTATATCAGCCTCCAATCTTTCCAAAAATTTTGCATTATTTTGTGCATATGATTTAAAAGAAGTTATGTTTATAATGGGCCTCAATATCGAAGGCTCTCATGCTGGGAACAATTGGGACCATTTCTGGCCCAGATAAAACAGTGTGTTTGGAACCAGGCTTAATGCGTTTTGGTTTTTAATTTCTTCAACTTCTGGGTCTAATTACGAAACAATTGTCATCAGCATTCTTTTACTCATTAAGCTTTCTTATTCAGATAATAAAAGGGGGTCCAACGTTGAAGGCCTTTCATCGAAAGCTGGGCCTGGTTTTGGCCCAATCAAAGCTGCCTAGCCCAAATCAGGCGAGCTTGAGGTCTTTCCCTTCAATCTTGGGCTCAATTTCAAGCCCATTCAAAGATTTTCTTTAGACAATAGACCTCCTGATGGCCCAATACTTCAATGGTTAAAGGCATGCATCAACTTCTAATGCTTTAGCTATAATCCTTGGCCTGTCAATAAACCTCGAATTACTCTATAGTGTAACGGATGCTGTTATGTAACGGATGCTGTTATGTAACAGATGCTGTTATGTATCCCAGGTTGTTATTTGGGCCTGTAAAGGATCCCTATAGTGTAACGGATGCTGTTATGTAAATTTATTCATTCCGGGTTGCAATAATCTCTGTAATAAATAGATTTGGGGATTATTAGTAAAAGATGGGGGGTCTATTCTCATATCTTTCTTGAAATTAGGTAGAAATCCTGCCTATAGGACTTACCTATGCTGATTGCATTATGTGGATACTGTATTGTGTTTAGAGATCCCGACTATAGGAATTTTATGATCGATGTGATTCTGTGCTGCACATCCGCATGTTAAAAACCCTACTTATAGGACTTTACGTTTAATTCTGCATATTAGAAATCCTGTTTATAGGATCTACACGTATGTCCAGCTCAATGTGCATTAACGACCATGTCTATAGGATTCTCTATGTTTGATTAACAAACTTTCCTGGCAATTTGCTTAAATTTTTCTGCTTACACGTGATTAATAGATATCATGCCTATAGGGTGAAATCAGTTCTGAAACTTAGAGATCATATTTATAGGAGTTTAAATCAAGTTAACACTTAGAAATCATGCCTACAGGAGATATATAAAAAATCACTTTCTGCAATTTAGATATCATGCCTATAGGAAATAAAAGTCAATTTCTGCAATTTAGATATCATGCCCATAGGGAATTTAAAATCAGTTTCTGTAATTTAGGTATCATGACTATAAGAAATAAGTAAATCAGTCCCAACACCTAGAAATCATGTTTGTAGGAATTAATTGATTCAGTAAATTAGAAAGCATGCCTATAGGATTCTATTAATCACTTAGGCAAATCTGTAGGGTTACTAATGATTTTGGGCCTAAATTCTGATATTTTTACTGCCTGAGAATGCCTAGATTCAGGGTTTCATAAAATCAGTAGGCAAATTGATAGGTATTCGTCTGCTCGCTTTTATAAAACTGCTGTATATTCTGTTTGAGCTCATTTAGATATCCTTCCTATAGGATCCTAAGATCATTTAAAATTGTTTGTTTGAACAGCGTGCATTTGTTTGTCTATTTGTGGAGATTAATATGAGCCCACTTAATTGCTCCTTATGTGAAAGTCCTACTTGACTTTTGTTTGTCGCTTAATTTTCTCCTTTTAAACAACATAGGTGATTCTAGAACTGCCTTAAATAGAGGTCCTAAACACCTCCAGGGCCAGACGTAAGGGACGGGTAGTGCACGCATAAGGTACATACTGGATGTTATTAGAACGCTTAGGTAATAATTGGAAAAGGGGAGGGTAATTGGGTAGTAAAGGAGACGATGACCTGTGCGCTAATGCTACGCGTAACACCTCAATTTGGGGAAGGTTACCAAGTATTGCATGGAAATGATCCTATAGGCTAATAAACTTAGGACCCCTTTAATTCCCATTTAAAAATAATCTCCATTTGTTTAAACTGCTTTACTTCCTTAAAGACTAATTCACTTAAATTGAGTTTGGCCCGGATCCACCGTTGTGGACCTCGAGGGGTGCCTAACACCTTCCCCTCAAGGTAATTTCGAGCGCTTACCCTATCTCTGGTAATGTAAACTAGTTTCACGAGTTAATTATTCTAGGTGCCCTAATGCACCTTAATCCGTTAGGTGGCGTCTCTTCAGATCTCTTACCCAATTCTCAAAAGGAAAGGAGTTGTCCCAAAATGTTGAAACCTGAACTCCGCGAGGAAAAAGGGGGCGCGACACTGTTCTCTCGCAGATGGCGAGAACGCGTACCACATCTTCAGCTGAGCAGCAGCCAGAGCCCCCAGCAGCAGCTCCTACGAGGGGCAGGGGTCGAGGTCGAGGTCATGCCAGAGGCCGAGGTAGGGGCAGAGCTTAGCCCCGAGCTAGAGCAACAGAACCAGCGGTGGAGACTCAGGTAGAGTTTGATGAGGAGGTTCCAGCCCAGACGGTCCCTGTCGGACCAGCTTCGGTCTCGGAGGGGTACATCTCCATCCCAGTGCTTTAGGATGCTTTGGTCTGTCTAGTGGGTCTTATGGAGAGTGTTGCTCAGACCGGCACATTCCTGTGGCACCAGTCTTCTCTCCGGCTGGGGGAGGAGTCCAGACTCCCGCTACTCACACTTTGGAGCAGATGACTCCCTAGTTTCAAACTCTAGCAGCCCAGCCAGTGGGGTCAGTTCCGCCGGGTGTTGCAGCACAAACCGATGATGGATCAGCTATGTCTTCTGAGGCTTTGTGGAGGTTGGATAAGTTTACCAAGCTTTTCCCATTTCACTTCAGCGGTGCATCTTCAGAGGATCCCCAGGACTATTTGGACAGCTATCATGAGGTGCTACGAAACATGGGGATAGTGGAGGCTAATGGGGCCGACTTTGCTGCATTTCATTTGTCGGGTTCCGCTAAGAAATGGTGGAGGTATTATATGTTGTCCAGACCAATAGGGTCGCCTGTCTTACTTGGGACCAGTTCTCTTAGTTATTTCTTGAGAAGTTCCTTCCTATCACTCAGAGGGAGGGCTATCGGAAGCAGTTCGAGCGTCTTCAGCATGGCTCTATGACTGTCACTCAGTACGAGACTCGAAATGTGGATTTGGCCCATCATACTATTCTTCTGCTTCCTACAGAGAGAGAGAGAGAGGGTGGGGAGGTTTATTGAGGGACTTGCTCAGCCTATCAGATTGCAGATGGCTAAGGAGACTGGGAGTGAGATTTCTTTTTAGACGACTGCCAATGTCGCTAGGCGAGTCGAGATGGTTCTATCTCAGGGAGGAGGCCAGGGGTCTAACAAGAGACCTCGTCATTCTGGTGGGTTTAGTGGTGACTCATCTTGAGGTAGGGGTACTTTCGGTAGAGGTCATCCTCCCAAGACATATCAGTTAGTGCTTCAGGTATCCCACAGTGCTTCAAGGAGTCGTGGTCCTTATGTGCCTCATTTTGGGCAGTCAACCTGCAGTGCACCGCTAGCTCCTATCAGTGCACCTCCTATTCAGAGTTATCACCGTGGTCAACCAACCCGTTTAGATAAGCCTCAATTTCAGCAGCCACAGTACCAGGATGTATGTTTTGAGTGTGGTGGTTATGGGCATATTAGGAGGACTTGTCCGAGATTATTGGATGGCACGCCACAACAGAGTTCTCGTGCCATGATTCTAGCACAAGTTGCATCACCGCACGCTTAGCCAGCCAGAGGTAGGGGCCAGGGAGCCAGAGGTAGAGGTCACGCCGCTAGAGGTGGAGGTTAGGACGTTAGAGATGAAAGCCATGCCGCTAGAGTTGGAGGCCAGCAAGTAGGAGGTCGTCCTAGAGATGTGGATCAGAGTGATGGGCCCCAGCCCCAATGCTATGCTATTCCAGCCAAGCCTGAGGCTGAGTTTTCTGACGCAGTTATCACATGTACGATTTCAGTTTGCAGTCGAGATGCCTCAGTTCTATTTGATCTGGGTTCTACATATTCAAACGTGTCGTCCTATTTTGCTTCGTATTTGGTTATGCCCCGTGATTCTTTTAGTGCTCCTGTATATGTGTCCAACCCAGTAGGAGATTCTATTATTGTAGATCGTGTCTATCGTTCGTCTGTGGTTACTATTGGAGGTTTTGAGACTAGCGTAGATCTTCTGCTTCTCGATATGGTTGATTTTGATGTCATTTTGGGTATGGATTGGTTGTCACCTTATCATGCTATATTGGATTGTCACGCCAAGATGGTGACCTTAGCCTTATCGGGGTTGCCTCGATTAGAGTGGAGGGGGACCCCTGGCCATTCTACCAGTAGGACTATCTCTTATATAGAGGCTCGACACACTGCCGAGAAAGGGTGTCTAGCTTATTTGGCTTATGTTCGTGATTGTAGTATGGAGGTTCCTCCTATGGATTCTATGCCCGTTATTCGTGAGTTTCCATAGGTATTTTGCAGATCTGCCGGGGATGTCACCCGACAAAGATATTGACTTCTGTATTGATTTGGCTCCGGGCACTCAGCCTTTCTATTCCGCCATACCGTATGGCCCCGCCAGAGTTGAAAGAATTGAAGGAGCAGTTGCAAGATTTGCTTGATAAGGGCTTTATTAAACATAGTGTCTCGCCCTGGGGTGCGCTCGTATTGTTTGTAAAGAAGAAAGATGGATCGATGAGGATGTGCATAGATTATTGGCAGTTGAACAAAGTCACCTTCAAGAAAAAGTATCCATTGCCGAGGATTGACAACTTATTTGATCAGCTTCAGGGTGCTAAAGTGTGTTCGAAGATTGATTTGAGGTCTGGCTACCATCAGTTGAGGATTAGGGCATCTGATGTCTCTAAGACAACTTTCGGACTCGATATGGGCATTATGAGTTTCTAGTGATGTCATTAATCGGGTGTTTAGGCCCTATCTAGATTCCTCTGTGATTGTTTTTATTGATGATATCTTGATTTACTGCCGCAGTCGAGAAGAGCATGAGCAGCATCTTCGGATCATTCTTCGGACTTTGAGAGACAACCAGTTATATGCTAAGGTTTCAAAATGCGAGTTTTGGTTGAGTTCAGTTGCTTTCTTAGTTCATGTTGTATCAGTAGAGGGTATTCATGTGGATCGTATGAAGATTGAGGCAGTCAAGAACTGGCCTAGACCCACATCAGGTAGGGAGATCTAAAGTTTCTTGGGATTGGCAGGCTATTATTGTCGGTTAGCAGCCCCGTTGACCAGGTTGACCTAGAAGGGTGACCCGTTCAGATGGTTGGACGAGTGTGAGGCGAGCTTTCAGAAGCTCAAGACTGCTTTGACTACGGCGCCAGTGTTGGTGTTGCCCACAGGGTCAGGGCCTTATACAGTATATTGTGATGCATCTTGTATTGGAATTGGTGCGGTATTGATGCAGGGTGGCAGGATTATTGGATATGCTTCACGGCAGCTGAAGGTTCACGAGAAGAATTACCATATTCACGACTCAGAGTTGCAAGCCATTGTTCATAAGCTGAAGAGTTGGAGGCACTATCTTTATGGCATGTCGTGTGAGGTGTTCACGGATCATCGGAGTTTACAGTATTTGTTCAAGCAAAAGGAGATCAACTTGAGCAGAGGAGGTGGTTAGCGCTATTGAAAGACTATGATATCACCATCTTATATCTTCCCGGGAAGGCCAATGTAGTGGCCGATACTTTGAGTAGGAAGTCAGCTAGTATGGGTAGCCTTGCGTACATTCCAGTCGGTGAGAGACCGCTTGCATTAGATGTTCAAGCCTTGGCCAATCAGTTCGTGAGGTTGGATGTTTCTGAGCCCAGTCGTGTTCTAGCTTGTACTTTCGCTCGGTCTTTATTGTTTGAGCGCATCAAGGAGCGGTAGTATGATGACCCTCATTTTCTTGTCCTTAGGGACATAGTGTGGCACGGAGATGCCAAGCAGGTTACTGTCGGAGATGATGGGGTTTTGAGGATGCAGGGTCGTGTTTGTGTGCCTAATGTGGATGGACTTCGTGAGTTGATTCTAGAGGAGGCCCATAATTCCCGGTATTCTATTCATCCGGACGCCACCAAGATGTATCAGAACTTGCGGCAACATTATTGATGGAGAAGGATGAAGAAGGATATAATTGCGTATGTGGCTCGGTGTCTAAATTGTCAGCAAGTAAAGTACGAGCATCAGAGACCTGGTGGTTTGCTTTAGAAGATAGAGGTTCCTGAGTGGAAGTGGGAGCGTATCACTATGGATTTCGTTGTTGGACTCCCACTGACTCAGAGGAAGTTCGATGCAGTTTGGGTCATTGTGGATAGACTGACCAAGTCAGCGCATTTCATTCCTATGACAGTTACCTATTCTTTAGAGCGGTTGGTAGAGATTTATATCTGTGAGATCTTTCGTCATCACGGTGTGCCCGTATCTATCATTTCTGATCGAGGTACACAGTTCACCTAGCATTTCTAGAGGGAAGTACACCGTGAGTTGGGCACGCGGGTTGAGTTGAGTATAGCATTTCATCCTTAGACGGACGGACAATCCGAGCGCACCATTCAGATATTGGAGGATATGCTCCGCACTTGTGTTATTGACTTCAGAGGCTCTTGGGATCAGTTTTTGCCACTTGCGGAGTTTGCCTACAACAACAGTTATCAGTCGAGCATCCAGATGGCTCCCTATGAGGCTTTATATGGTAGATGGTGTCGATCGCCGGTCGGATGGTTTGAGCCGGGGGAGTCTCAGTTATTGGGTACAGATTTAGTGTAGGATGCCTTGGATAAGGTTAAGATCCTTCAGGATAGACTTCGCGCAGCTCAGTCCAGGCAGAAGAGTTATGCCGACCATAAGGTCCGTGATGTTGCAATCATGGTCGGAGAGAGAGTGTTGCTCAGTGTGTCACCCATGAAGGGTGTAATGAGATTCGGAAAGAAGTGCAAGTTGAGCCCCAGGTACATCGGGCCTTTTGATATTCTCCAAAGAGTGGGTGAGGTGGCTTACAAGCTCGCATTGCCACCCAGTTTATCAGCAGTTCATTGGGTATTCCACGTGTCCATGCTCCGGAAGTATCACAGGGATCCATCCCACGGTTAGATTTCAGCACTTTCCAGTTGGACAAGGATTTGACCTACGAGGAGGAGCCGATAGCTATTCTAGACCGGCAGGCTTGTCAGTTGAGATCGAAGAGTTATCCTTCAGTTCAGTGCAGTGGAGAGGTTAGTCCATCGAGGCAGCTACTTGGGAGTCCGAGTCGGACATACGCAGCAGATATCCCCACCTTTTTCCCAGCTCGGGTACTTTTCTATGTCCGTTTGAGGACGAACGGTTGTTAATAGAGGTGAAGAATGTGATTACCCGTTAGGTCATCTTATGATTTAAACCCAAATTCTGTGTTCCGAGGCCTTAAAAACCTCATTTTATCCCTCCTCGATTTGCGTGCGCAGTCCGGGTGTGTTTCTGAAAAGCTTTATGTTGAAAGTTGATAAAAATAAGAATTTTTGCTTAAAAACTTCATTTGAGTTGACTTCGGTCAATATTTTTGGTAAACGGACCCGTATTCGTGCTTTGACAGTCTCGGTGGGTCCGTATCGAAATATGGGACCTGGGCGTATGCTCGAAATCCAATTCAGAGGTCCCTAGCCTGAGTTATGATTTTTTGTTAAAAATTGAAATCTGAAAATTTTTAAGAAAAGCATTGATGTTTGATCTTGTTGGTATCGGGTCCGTATTTTGGTTCCGGAGCCCGGTACATGTTCAATATAATATTTAAGACATGTTTTTTAAATTTGGTGAGAAACGGAGTTAGTTTTGAAGTGATTCGGACGTCCAGTTGTGAAAATAGGAATTTCAAGTGTTCTTGAGAATTTTATTTGATTTGGTGCAAAATTCGTGGTTTTAAGCGTTATTTTTGGCGATTTGATCGCACGAGCCAGTTTGTATGATGTTTTTAGACTTATGTGCATGTTTGTTTGGAGCCCCGAGGGCTCGGGTGAGTTTCGGATAGGCTACAGAGTAAAAATAGGACTTAGAAAACTGCTGGTGCATTAGATTTTTGTTGCAGGCCTCAGACCTCACAAATGCGAGGTCAAGCATCGCATTTGCGACCACTGTTGGGTTCGCATTTGCGATCCACTCATTGAATTTGAGAAGAGTGGCTGGGAAGGCCAGCATTCGCATTTGCGAACAATGCTTCGCATTTGCGATGGGGACAGGGGGGAGGCAGTCTTCGCATTTGCGATCATTGAATCGCATTTGCGATCAGCTCAGCTCGCATTTGCGAGCATTTCTTCGCTTTTGCGAAGGAAGCAGAAGTGTGAGAGACCTCGAAAATGCGATGGTTTTCTCGCATTTGTGAGCTTCACAATTGCGAAGCTCAGTTCGCAAATGCGATATCTGCAGCTGTGTAAAAGTGACTTAGATGGAATATTTTATTCATTCTTCAAATTTTCAAAATCTAAAACACAAGAGGCAATTTTCCAAAGACCATTTCTTTCCCAAATCATAGGTAAGTGATTCTAAACTAGTTTCTTTCAATCTTTCAGTTCATTTTACAATATTTCAACCTAAAATCTAAGGTTTTCATGGTGGAATTGGAGATTTTTAGGTAGAAATTAGGAATTTGATAAATTAGGGATTTAGACCTCAAATTGATGTCGGATTCCAAAACCAATTACATATTCGGGCTCTGGGGTGAATGGATAATCGGGTTTTGGTCCGAATTTAGGATTTGGACCAAGCGGACCCGGGTGTTGACTTTTGTTGACTTTTTCAATAATTGCCTAAATTGAATTCTTATCGATCGTGGGTGATTCCTAAGGCTTATTTTGAAACGTTTGGTTGGTAATTTGCTAGATATTGTTGGTTTGGAGGCGTGTTTGAAAGGCAAAGTTGTGATTGAGCTTTGAGTGGCCTTTGGAGCGTGACAAGTGTTGTGTCTAACCTTGACTTGAGGGAATTAGGGACCCTCGAACTTTGTGTTATGTGAATTCCATGTGAGTGGCGTATATGCAAGGTGACGAGTGCTTATACGCCGCCGAATTATCTGTTTTCCCTGATTTATCGCTTTTCCTTAATTGTTTTCCCTCCTATCTTAATTGTTACAGCTCTAAATTGTTTCCATGCTTAATTGCTACGTGTTAATCAATATCTTCTTCTGTTAACCATGTTAGTTCTTTTCATAGTTCCCCTAATCCCTGCTATTTGTTTAATTTGACTTGTTTGTACCTTCTAACTGTAAATTGCTGGTTTGGTCTCGCTGTGTAGTATTATTTGCGTAGATTCTACATTGAACAAGGTTCTTTTTCTTGGTTCAATTTGGTATTTGTTTATCATAAAGGCCTTGTGATTTAGCCTGTTGAATTGACTGAATACATTGACTGTTTGGACTGATACGGTGGGATCGGGTTACACGCCGCAACTGGTGGAATAAGGGTCGATCGATATGGTAAAATAAGGGTGAATTATGATATTGGAATTGATATATGGTGGGATCGGATTGCGCGCCACAACAAATTTATATATATATATATGTGTAATTTACTGTTATTGATATTGTTATGGTAGAATAAGGGAGGATTATGTGTTGTTTGGTGGGATTGGGTTGCGCACCGCAACAACCTATATGTTTCTATTTCTTGAGTTTCATTGTTTTCCGGTATTTTTATTTGAGCTGGTAGAGATTGGTAATTTTGGACGACACTGATTTATCTTCGAGGCTGTGGTTATCATTTCCTGTTGGTTGTTTAATTCTCTATCGTATTTTAATTATTTTGTCATTATTATAGACTGCGTATAGGTTTAGCGTAGGTGACCGCCTTAGCCTTGTCACTACTTCGTCGAGGTTAGGCTCGGCACTTATCAGTACATGGGGTCGGCTGTACTGATACTGCACTTTGCAAAGACTTGAGGTACGACTGTTCAGCGCCCACAACTTCTGGAGCCCCATCCTCTTTTATTTTAGCTGTACAGCTTCATTCAGACAACTTTGTACTTATTTCCAACCTTTATGTGTGTTACTTTAGAAGCTCGTATACTTGTGACACCAGGTTCAGGTAATTGTAATAGATGTCGGCTGTTTAGCTTCCGCATTTGTACTTAGAACATATCTGTTATTTCAGTTCGTTATTAATGTTATCACTTAAACTGTTAAAAGAAGTAAATTGTTCTAACGTTGGCTTGCCTAGCAAGTGAAATGTTAGGCGCCATCACGATCCTGACGGTGAGAATTCCGGGTCGTAACAGTACCGGAAAGCAATATTTCATAATTGACCTCATATTTTCTATAATTCAAGATGACCAACTACAAAAAATAATTCTATCAAAAAAATATTTTCACATAAATAGCGTCTTCCATACCAAACAGGAAAAAGAAAAACAAGAGTTGGGAGGGAAAACAAAAGAAAACAGTGGAGGAAACGGAAAATAAACAAAAGAAAAAAAGACTAAATCGTTCTATACCCCTATCAAAATTCACTACTTACTCTTGATGTTGAACACCTTTGTTTATTTTTTCTGCACTCTGAATGATGGACAATCCATAGAAAAGTTTTGTGCAGCAACTGTACCTATAAACCAAGAAGTACATCTAAAAATTAGTTAGAATCTCAAAAGTCACGTTGGAGAAAACATAAAGGTCTAAAGGAGAGTAGGAGAAGATGACAATGGCTATTATAAAAGGCCAAATTGGAAGAAGGATATACGTAAGAATTTCATAAGTTTTTTCTTTGAAAAATTAAATGAAAAGGTTCTGAATGCATGTATCACAATAATTGCTCTTAATATTTCTAGATAAGTTTTAAAATATAAAATGGTGTAGTATATGTTTGTTTACATTTAAATATTGACGGAAGAAAATAAAATATAATTTTAGGTAGAGGGTAAATCAGTCACTTAGTTTTTGAAGGACACTTTAGCAAAATAATATCACCTAAAAGTCTTTACTTTTATATATATATATATATATATATATATATATATAT